>NW_027069483.1:482917-527465 GCF_002906115.3 Quercus suber
TCAATAAAAGGGTCTGTGATTTGATCATAGACAGTGGCAGTGTAGAAAACATTGCGTCGAAGAGTTTAGTTACCAAGCTGGGACTGAAAACAGAAAAGCATCCCTCCCCGTACAAGATAGGTTGGATCAAGAAAGGTACGGAAACTCTTGTTACTCAACAATGTCGTGTTACTTTTTCTATGGGTAAATATTATGTAGATGAAGTAGTTTGTGATGTTGTTGAAATGGATGCATGTCATTTAATATTGGGTAGACCTTGGCAGTATGATGTAGATGCTACTCATAAGTGTAAGGATAATGTGTATGTGTTTTTTAAGAATGACAGAAAAATTGTCCTTGGTCCTATTAAGGAAGACAGTAGACCCAAAGCTTCTAAAGTGGAGGGGAAGCCAGCACTCCTTATAGTGAACAATGAAGATGAGTTTGACAGGGATTGTAAGGAGTTGAAACAGGTATACAGTGTAGTAGTGACAGATGGTGAGCCAAAGAAGGTTGCTGAGATACCTGAGGCGATTCAGCCATTGATCAAGGAGTTTGAAGAGCTTTTTCCAGAAGAGCTGCCTGCAGGTTTACCACCGATGCGTGACATCCAACATTGCATTGATTTAGCTCCTAGAGCTAGTTTACAAAATCTGCCACGTTACAGGATGAATCCTCAAGAGGGTCAGATTCTACAGAGGCAGGTGGATGAGCTTTTGAGCAAGGGGCAAATCAGGGAGAGTATGAGTCCATGTGCAGTACCGGCATTGTTAACACCAAAGAAGGATGGGAGCTGTTCAATTTTATTAATCTATATCTATTTATATATATATATATATATATTAATAAGCAAAACTTAGAGAAAAGTTCAATTAGAATTTGAAATTAGAATTCAATTTTGTGCCATATGTCTAAATTTATGTAGATACCACACCATAATTATCTACTTAAGTTTGTGTCATGTGTTCACTTAAGTTTTTTAATCTTTGTGCCAAGTGAGTTAATGAGTGCAAAATACTAAGAATCTAATATTAATTAATTAACTATAAAATTAAAAAAAAAAAAAAAAAAACAATCACATATACTCAATAAAAATCACCACGCAATAAAATCACTACATGTTCTATCTTATTAAAAATTAAAAGAAAAAAAAATGATCATAAGAAGTATAAAATTTAAATGAGAATTTTAATATGTGACTAATTGCGTTTACTTTAAAAAAATAATTTGACTAATTATTTATATTTTATGATAAAAATTGTGTTTAATTTTAAATGTATTTATACATATGCATTAACGCATGTGTTACATGCTATTTTTTTTTAATAATTTGATTAATTTTTTAAATTTTTATAATAAAAAATGTGTTTAATTTTAAATGCAACCATGTGTTTGCATGGGGTTACATGCTAGTCTATATATATATATATATATATATATAAATAAAGCTAAGAGAAAATCCAATTAAATTTCAAATTAGAATTCAATTAGGGTCTAATTTTGATCTATGCGTATCATCTAATCTAAGTTTTCAAATTTTTGTGCCAAGTAAGTTAATTCAGTGTAAAAATTGGATTTCAATTAGAGTTTAATTTTGCTCTACGTGTTATATCTAATCTTAATTTTTAAAATTTTTGTGCTAAGTGAGTTAATTCGGTATAGAAAATGATGAGTCCAATATAAATAAACCTAGGTAATATATATATATATATATGTATGTATGTATGTATGTATGTATGTATGTATTTAAAACCAAAGCTTATAGAAAATTTGATTAGAATCAAAATTAGATTTTGCCTTTGTTAGCTTTTCAAACAAATTAAATTGTTTATATTTTTTTTTTTGAACTAATAAGTATATTTTTTATACTATTTCTGTTTTTGTGCGCACCCAAATGAGATTAACAGGCTCGCTCTCCCTTGGGCTCACAATCTATTTGTAATGTGGGTTTTGGATTTTCTACTTTGGGTGATTCTTCCTTGAAGACCTGGCAGTAACTCCCAAACTTTCGTATTCACCCCCTCTCTCTTATGGCTCTATTACTCTCAACTCTAAGCAGCCTTCTCGCCCTCTCACCCACCCATTTTCCTTCCTTAGCTTCTCATATTTATAGCCAAGTGTGAGTGGAGGGATTATGATTGCTTTCAAAATTAGTGCAATAGGAGGTCCAATGTCATTAATTGTAGGTGGGTGCTTAGGTGGGAGTGGCTTTGGAACTGGTTCCCACTCCAGTGAATATGCTCGGCAGCGATATTCCCCAGGGCACTGCCATACATACAAGGGGCAGTGTATCCGAACACCTTTCTTTTTGCTCAGGGAGATTCACTGAACAAGGACTAGGTGGTGAAGTATGTGTGTGTTAATGTGGATTGCCTACTCAGGCTTTCAAGCAATACGAGGCCTGGATTCGTGGTATTTATGGGTCCGAGTTGGAATCCTGGGTGGAAAGAAGTTGGGCCCATGGGCCATACTGTTGGGTTAAAATCCAATGCCTAAATGGGTTGGACACCATAGTGTCGTACAGTTTCTATTTAGATATTTTGTATATGAAGATCTTGAATGTAACAAATTGTAATTGAGCTAAACGATCCCATACACCTATCTCCATTGAATTAGGAGATACTATTGAACCAATTTATTCTTTTTATTTTATGTTGTATTTAGTAGAGTTTCACAGACAGTGATAGTGAATTGATATTGTATATGTAGTGTTCAATAGTGATTTCAAAATTATATATATAACAGTAATGTAATGAGAAACTTGACATAACCAATATCATTAAAATTGCAAGGAAAAATCATTTTAGTACCACCAAATGTCATGGTCAAACTAATCTTATATATTTAATAACTCAAACTAACATCAATAGCACCATTACAATTCATCATTTCTGTAGTAAGCATAGGTTACATACTAGTATATATTAATAGACAAAGTTTAAAGAAAGTCAAATTAGAAGTTCAAATTAGAGTTCAATTTTATGCCAAGTGAATTATTGAGTATTAAAATCAAATGGTCCAAATCCAATTACATTCTATAATTTGAACAGCATAATTGTGATTGTTTTTAATTGTACCCGTGTATTTGTATGGGATTCCAATTGAATTCTAAATTGGATTTCAATTGGAATCTAATTTTACGCCACGTGTCCATCTAATTTTTTTAATTTTTTTGGCAAGTGAATTATTTGATACAAAAATTGAAAAATCTAAATCCAATTAAATTCTAAATAATATATATATATATATAATGAGAAACCATGTATAATTTGAACCGTATAATTGTGATTTTTTAATTATACTCGTGTGTGGAATACAAAAATATAATAAGGTAATAATGCTACATGTCATACCCAAGGCCGAGGAGGCCAATACAATTCCGAGGAGTCCATACACTCGGACGGTAAAGCTGAAGAGGTGAGCCATGACCACATCAATGGCACATTTCTAGAGAGGGCCACACTATAGAGGAAGAAGAGCTTCAAAGAGGGAGTTAGCCCTGACGTGATTGGGGGATGGTAGCTGCCACTACATTTAATGCACCCCACCAAACCCCTTGACCATATTTATGTGGAGAAGACCCCTAAACAGTACTGTCTTGGTTCCCACAACTCACAAAAGAATTGGGAGGCTTCTAATGGGACAAGCGCTCGAGTAGTAGCCTATATAATCAACAAATGGAGGGCCAAGATCAGGAAAAAGAGACTATAATGTGAGAGATCCTCCAGGGAGAAAGGGAGGAGGTTCATTTAAGAATCTGAAAAACACAGTAACACAAAGAACTGAAATTGTAATCAAGTCTAAGAAGAACATACTTAAGAGCTACTTTCCTCAAACTTCGCCGATGAAGGATTTCTTTGCATAAATCATGTTTTTTTTGTGTGTTTTATTTCAATCTTTAATCCATTATGGGCATTGCCAACTCACCGAAACCTAGTTTTCAGCCTACTCTCTAAAAATTCTTTGTATTGGCCTCTTTGGACTTTAATCCTATTACCTTGTGAGCTTAGGATCCAAAACCTGCCCTTACACCATGCATTTGCAATTAATAATTTAAATTTTATTATTTTTAACAGTCATTGAGCTGGCAAATGTTCACCAACTTGACATTTGGGTTGAATGAGCAAGACGCACAGTCATATATGCATTTGATTTTGAATGTGGAGCCAACACATCAAGCTTGTTAGTCAAGATTAATGTTTATAAAATATGATACATAGTGTGAAACTATGAATATCGTCAAATCAAGATCTTGTAATTATAAATTTAGATATCATCTTAAACTTTACTCCCGATCTAGACATAATTTTAAAATGTGTTTCACACTTTCACATGCAAAATTTTACCTTTTTTTTTTTTTCAAATTTTTTTTTTCTTGAGAACGCCTTTACCGCAAGGGACACTTTATTTCAAATTAGTTCTCCCTATAACAGCATTCACATTGAGCTCAACAACTCGTTTATCGTCAAACTTTAGTGAGTGTTGAGAATAAAAGAAATAATATAAATTGTAGAAAGAATAAACAGTTTAAAGTATAAATTATATAGTTTATGTAGGTACTGTGCATCGGAGTACATAATGAGAATGCTTAAATTTATAGGGCTAAAAAAATTTTAAAAAGAAAAAAATAATTAGGGCTAAGTAGTTGACTCAGGGTCAGGGGGAGACAAAGAGATCCCTGATTGCGACTCAAATCAAGGACAATATCATTGCCCTTGATTTTAGTTCATCAAGGGTATGATACTAATACAAATTACCAAATTTACTGCAAAAGAAGGAAAAAAAAAATATATACATATATGCATATATATATATATATATATAGTTATAGGTATTAACATAATCCCTCGAACTTGAGGCGGCGTGGAAGAGGTCACATGGAGTTTGGAAACAAAATCTTGGAGACAATTTGGCAATTGAGACCTAAGGTTCGTTTGGATACAGCTTATTTTGTTGAAAATTAAAAACTGAAAATATTGTAGCAAAATAATTTTAAAATGTGTGAATAATGTTGTGGGACCTATTTTTAATTAAAGTTTGTATGAAAAAAGATGTTTGTGGGTCCTGTGTACAGTGCATGGGACCCACAAACAATGCTATTTCAGACCAATGGGTGGACGTCCAAAGTGCTAGTGGGTCTCGTGCACAGTGCATGGGACCCACTGGTAGGTTTGTCCCCCACATGAAACCAACTTTTGGTTAAAAAAAAAGAAAAAAAAAAAAGGAGGAAACGTGAAAGAGTAAAACACAGACGTAAATAAGCCCAATCCAAACCCCACCCTAGTGAACACACCAGCAAGTTGGTCTTCAGAGGAAACAAAGTGGAGGTGAAAACTGCCTTGCTAGAGATGATGGTGAATAAAATGACGGTCGATTTTCATATGTTTGGTGCACTCGTAAAAAACATCATTGAAGGTAATATAAATGGTTCTGCAATTGTTAAATTGAGAAGCACCCATGTTACTCAAGACTCAAGAACCACTAAGTCTAGAGAAGCTCAAACTTATATTACAACAGACTTGTAATGCAAGATATCCAACTTAAAAAATCACTCCAAATCCCCTCAAACCACCCCCCCCTTCTTTTAAAAACATAATGTTATTAATTTATTAGTATTATTTTTAAATTAATATTCTTCTTAATTAGCCTTTCATTATCTAATTTATTCATTTTTGTGTTCAAACCATATCCATCCCTTTTAGAAATAAGAGAGATTTGTTAAGATTTAAGATTTTAAATGTTAGATGGTGCACAATTGTCACGTGGATTAGATCCTTTAACAAAGCCATTATGCCATATATAAAGTTGATGTGTCTCTTGTAGCTCTGAATCAATTTGCTTGAAATGTTTGACCCTTGGCTTTTGCGGCTAGTCTGGAAGACTTGAATATTGACTTTAAATTCTGTGTTCAGAAGGTGTAATCGTGTTTGTTGAGGCCTTTCTAACACCAAAAAAAAAAAAAAAAAAGTTTGTTAGTGCATTGATTTTTGTTGAAATATCTTGAACTTGTAGACCTTCCTTGTCTTGTAATGCAGCTTTATGAGCATGCATTTCTACATTAGAACGTTGCGGGCTAGAAGAGGGACAGTGAAAATTCTTCTCTCCTGATCATAGATCTTTTAGAAACCTCATTTTTTAAATTAAAAAAAAAAATATATATATATATATATAAACTATACCCTCTAATTTTGATTTTTTTTTCAATTATTTCCTCCAAGTTTTTATTTTTATTTTTATTTTTTTCAATAGTTGACTTTAATATGTTTTCAATTTAAGTATTCTATTTAGTTTCGTCCAATCTTACCATTAATTTTAGTACTTATTTTACTTTCTAGCTATACGACTTCATTTAGTGGAATTAACAGTATGGATTGTATAGAGTTGGACGGAAAGAGTACACTTAAGACAAATAGGAGTAAAAGGAATGAAATTAAAAGGGAGAAAATTTAAGGGACTTAATTAAAAATTGATCAAAATAAAGTTAGAGGTGTAATATTTAATTTAACAAAAAAATCTCAACCATCAAATTAAGTTTTATTTATTTATTTATTTATTTTTTATTTTATAAAGATCAAATTAAGTAGAGAAAAAGAAATCTTTAGTCATATGAAAAATTTGTGCCTGTTAAGTTCAATTTGACTCGGTTTATATAGTAATTACATTACATGTTTGTTTTTTAGTAATGACATTACATGACTGAGAGAGAGAGTTCCACATAACTAATTATTAAGGTGAAGAAACTAGGCTATAAAAGTGAGTTACTCAAGAATGATTGACCTATCTCACAGTCTCACAGATTCCTCCTGCCTTTGACAATGTTTTTGTTTTAGATTCTTGTAGTCTCTCTTTGTGGTTCTTACTTATATTAGTAAATGTTATAATTGTCTCTTTAGTAAATGTTATTTGTTTTCTTTACTTGGAAACTTTGGTTAGCCCGATATGCTAGAATATTCAATAATACATCTTTATCTCAATCTCATATGGTTTATAAATCTATACATTTAACAATTAAATTCTATTATATATCTTGCTTGTCCAGATAAATCTTTAAAAGTTGTTGTCCCTCATATTATTAAATGGCTTCCCCCTCTTGAACATTTTATAAAATTAAATACAAATGGAAGTTCTTTAGATAATCCAAGAAAGGCATGTGCAAGGGGTATTTTGCATAGTAGTTTAAGTTCGTGAATTTTTGGTTTTTCTTTGAACTTCGGTATAGCAACTAATAAAATGGCTGAGATATGAGCAGTTCGACAGGGTCTTATGTTAGCATGAGATATAAAGTTTAAATTTATCTCTCTTGAAACTGATTATACTACTGTCATCATTTGGCTAATTTTTAATGGTGTATTATCACCAAATGTTGTCTATTTAATTTATGATTGCAGGAACCTTATGGCACGAGTATAAGCTGTCCGTCTACTTCATATGTACTGTGAAACTAATGGATGTGCGGATGCGATAGTAAAAAGGGGTCGCCAACAACAGAGTATTTTGGAAGTTTATGACACATGCCCAAATTTTTTTTTATCCAGCTTTTGTTTGGATGTGTGTTTGTTTAGAAGTGAAATACGGTAGATGGAAAACTTTGGAGAGAAAATGGGAAGGAAAACTTTTTGGAGTATATTTGGTTGGGTGGAGAGGAAAGAAAATAAATGATGAGACCTGGGTGTTTTCTTCTTGGGCCCATAAAAAAGTTTCCTCTCCAAAATGGAGAAAAAACTGTAAGGAGAAAATAAGACTATTTAATAGATAAAAATGCCAATGTCTAGTGACTTTTTTTTATTTTTTTGGGTGTGCTGGGCACGTTGGCCTCTTTCTTCCTCTTTCTTTTTTTTTTTTCCTTTTTTTTTTTTTTTTTTCTTTTCTTTCCTGGATGTTCCTTTCTATAACTAAACATGATTTTTATTTTTTAATAAATTGGGTGATTGCTTTTTTTTTTTTTTTGGTTTGTCACTTTTTTTGTTTTAATTGACCATCATTTTTTTAACAAAGGTGTATGAGTAAATTTATACAAACTTACTTTTTTCATCCCTCCACTTTTTCACTTCCAACCAAACAAAAAAAAATTAAAATTAAAATTTTTTCTATCATCCCACTTTTTCATTCTCCTACCATTTTTTATCCTCTTACTTTTTCACTTCTCTAACCAAACGGACCCTTAGAGACTTATAAGCATGTTGTTGTATACTCTTTAATATCTAAATAATAGTCCCCTTTTATAATTTTTTTTTTTAAAAAAATTGTTTCTTTAGGAATACCCATAAATTATAGGAAAATGGGAGAAGAATAGAATCATAGGAAATAAAAATCTCGTAACATAATATAATAATAATAAAGATTTATTTTTTCTGAAAAAGGAATTTGTATTCTTATCAAATATCAAATATCAAAAATTGTTGTCGATCCAAATAATGGTCTATGTTACAAGTTACCACGTAGACACATCAACCCAAATATTCTTATATGGTAGCGTTACTAAACTATAGTATTATGGGAATTAGTAACCGTCCGTAATAGATTAGATCCCTAATGAGGAATACAATAAGTTTGGACACATGAAAAAACTACAATAAGTGGAAGTATGCAACACTTCAATTTGTAAGGATTTGTGTATGATTTGTTTATACGTGCCTGTGCAAAATCCCATGTAGAGGTAATTAAGAATATAAAAAAGAGTAATGGTAGGAGTAAAACTTTTGACACAATTTTGCTATAACTTGTTCATATAATGAGTTGTGAGTGGTAGAGTTGTGAACTTATATGGGTCTATTACTTTTACTCCACCGCTCATAACTTGTCACGGGAGCAAGTTGTGGCAAAAATTATATCAAAAGTTGTGATCCTAGTATTTTTTTTTTAATATAGAAAGTAGTTAGAAACTTACAATGGGAGATCTGATTCATGAAAAACAACGTGCAGGGACAAATTTGATTTATGAATGTCTTGCTATCAAAAATATTGGAAACATATATAAATGGGAGAAATTATACCGTATATTTTTTCACATTAGAATAAGTAACTCACAGATGAGCCTCATTCGTATATATAAAAAGGGTTCGGTTAATGGGTGTCTTCAGAACATTTGTTAATAAATTATTTTAAGAAAAATATAAAAAATTGTTTAAAAAGTTTTTTTTTTTTTAATTTATAAAAATAGTTCCTAAACACATATGTGACTATTGCTCACAGGGGCGGAGCCAGGATTTTTTGTTTGGGGGGGCCAAATTTTTTTACTAATATATTAGTCTTGAGTCAAGATAAACAATCACACACATGCGTAAACGCACATACACAAATATAAACATTAATATTTTGATACTAGAGTACGTCATAATTTATGAATATATTGTGAATAAAATTAATAACTTTCACATATGTATATTCGCAAGATAATTTTTTAGGAGAATTTATCATCTTTTAAACTCCAATACTATACAAAGATATTAAACATGTACAAAAAACAAATTAGGAAAAACAAAAACTATCTTGTCTCTATAACTTCTAGACTAATTGACAAATTCTATTAGTTTTTAAGAGCATCATTGGACTAACTCAAACATTTGGGGGGCTAACTTGTACAAAAGCAGTCTAGTTTGATATTAAACATGTATAAAAAACAAATTAAAAAAAAAAACAAAAACTACCTTATCTCTATAACTACTAGACTAATTGATAAATTCTATTGGTTTTTAAGAACATCATTGGACTAACTCAAACATTTGGGGGGCCAACTTCTATTTTTGTAGCTAAATATTTAGATTTTTAATACTTACATATAATAAAAAATAATTTTTTTAAATTTTGGGGGGTAATACAGTAGATTTATAGTACAATAGATTCATATGTGAATTTTTTTTTTCTCTCTCTCAGAAAGAAATAATCTCGATTCTCAATCTCACCACGTTGGGAGAAATTTTCCTTTAGGAACGTACGTATAACCAGTTGAACAACATTCCATAATTCTACTTCCACCACGTGAGCGAGAGTCTCACTCACGTGGTGGAAGTAGAATTGTGAGACCCAACTTATACAGTGTATCTATAATTCTACGATTTTCAGCGTTCACATTATTTGCCTCGTGTGTTGAAAATTTTCAACTTGAATTCACACACACATTTTTGTTTTTTGGGTTTTAGTCTTAGAAAGGGAATTCACAGTTTCACACTCACACATCGATACAAAACAATTTCTGTCATCCAACATTAGAGAATATTTTTCAATCTTTCTGGTGTTGTATTATACTTATACATGAATTCGTCCTAGTCCTCGTCAATGCAAATAAACTATTGTACATTTAATGATTATGTGTGGCTTCTTAAAAATTAACTGCGAGTTAAAAATAAATAAATAACTTTTTTTTTTTTTTAGGTTGGGAGGAGCAAATGACTATCCTCTTATTGGATTAACTTTGGTTCAACATATATATATATATATATATACGACTTTGAATATTGCTTCATCTAGTTATCACATGGATGAAGGTAGTAAACATTTTGCTTTAATTTATCGTATTAGAATAGTGGTATAGGAGCTTTATGACTTGAAATTTTCAACAATTGAAGCTTTGGCATGGGCATAAGATCAATCATGAGGATGATACGTAGAGTTCAAAAGCCTTCAATTTAAAGGTCTGTATATATATATATATATATACCTCTGATTTCATACCCACCAAATAATTACATTAGTTCAACTCTCTCATTATTTATCAATTTTATTCAGTTGGCTTTGAAAAAGAAAAACTAAATCTTAGGTAAACTAAATCATGCATCCAAGCAGTGTTGCACCATTATCATCATGGTCGCGGTCCGCATGGATGGAATTCTGTTTGGGCCATAGCCCATTGGCCCGTTTTCATGATTCTAACACAATAAGCAGTATGTCCTGGCCATAAATTAATATTGAACCTATTCTTTAATCTTTTTCATATGACAAAGTATTCCAAATATTTTAACCCATTGAAAAAGCCGTCTACCCCATCCAATTGTCAACTTCAATGCAATTCATCATTAAACTATTGTATACCTCTCCCATATTTCCATCTATGCCGACTAGACTGGGCCGCAAGGATCAGTAGTCCCATTAGACAGCCCATTAATTTTCTGGTGAACTATCCTAAGAGCATTTGCATCGGTTTAGTTAAAAAAATTTGTCTATTTTACACTAAAAACTTATTTTTTCTATCTCACATACCCACTTCTCAAAATCATTTACATCAATCTATCTATTTTATAATCTATTTTATTTAAATAATCAATTTTCTCATTTTTTTTTTATTTCTCTCAACTACCCTTTTACCTTTTTGTACATAGATACTCTCTCTCTCTCTCTCTCTCTCTCTCTCTACCCATTTCTGAACACTAATTTTTTGTTGCTCTCTCTCTATACCCATTTCTGAACACAAACCTCCATAGACAATCCTTTACTCAGATCTCCTCTGCCTCTCGGTTTAATCTCCACTTCTTCTTGTTCAAATCTCCTCTACCTGTGTTCGAACCTTAAGCCGCCTCAAGCATCACGATAGATGCACATGCATAGAATCGTTCCAGTCAACCCACAAGCACCGATCTTCGCCGCCAGCATCAAAACCCATTCCCGTTAACCCATAAGCATCGATCTCCACCGCCAACACCGATCCACAAGCACCTAGACCATTTCCGTTGACCCACGAACTTTAATCTAGCACCACCAGCACCAATCCATCGATCCACAAGCGACTAACACCAACATTGATCTATCTCTCTGGTTTGATGTGGTGTATTTGTGCGTGGGTGTGTTTGTGTATCTCTGTGTGGATGTGTTTGTGTGTTTTGTGTGTGGGTGTGTTTGTGTGTATCTAAGGAAAAAGATAATGAGGAGAGGAGAAGTTTGAGACTGAGTTCATTGTGCATGGAGAAGAGAGAGAAAAAAGGTGCGAAATGTGAAATTAATAAAATAATAGGATACATAGCTATAGTAACCGTGCATATATATATGCACGGTTACTGTAGCACATGTGTAAATATACACAGTTTTAGAAATACTGATGTGGAAGATTTTTGAGGCAAAATGTGTAAAATTTGTTGCTTTTTGTATTTTGCAAAGTTTTACATTCATTGACGTGGATGCTCTAAGTTGAACAATTACCAGCTTCATTAAGTTTATCTTAAAACCCATGTGGTAGTACTGTATAGGCCATATGGCGTTGATATTAGAGCTTGGTGTCGACCATGGAATATAATTCAATAAAGTTAACACAAATTTTTTTATGGAAAATTTACAAATTGACATGTTAACTTTTAAAATACATAATACAAAATTAATCAAGAAATTTATTTATATTATATTATTGATTGTGGTGGGCCTTTTTTACAATTGTAGGCTGGGCTACCTTTTGCCACGTTATGGCCCAATAGTTCTGGGTAGGAGAGTTAGGACTGGCTTGACTGCAACACACCCTAAGCCAGTTTGTGCACAAGTTAGAGCTCCTTTACTAAGACCTTGGACATGTGCCCATGGCAAAGGAAACTGTTACCCAAAAAAAAAAAAAAAGTAATGGCAGGCAAGTGTAACATGACAATAATAACAGAATATGCTTACTGTTAGCCATAAACGGAAAATACTAAATCATGATTTTAATAAATGAAGAAATAATGCAGCAATATAAATGTAACATGATTAAGATGATAACAATGAAGAAATGGAGATCACATTAATGCTTGATCAATAAAATAAAAGGGAGAATGGTCAGTCTGCCATGCTCAATTTCTTTACAGAGTTAAGTCCAAGAAGGGAACCATTCTTTAATATGGGCAATCTCACAAGGAAATTCTGCCACGGAAATTACCCACTTTGAGAGAATGGGCCTAAATGGCTTATCTTCAAATTCCTTAATTCTCAATAGAGGGTCCTTTTAGAGGGAGAGAAAGGGAATAGCCTATTGGTGGATGCCCACTATCACGCTCTTGCTCACTCTTTCTGTTTTACTTTCTAATTCCTTTTTCCTTTTTAAGTTTTATGTTCTATCTTTCACTCCCTTTTCTTGCTTCCTTTTCTCTCTATTCTCTCTTGTTCCCCCCCCCCCCTGTTGTTGTTCTTACTGTGCACGGCTGAAACCCCTCTTATATTGTCTGCCATGATGGGTTTTTATTATTTTACCCCTTAACAGCTTTTGTTCTGGCATGGGTGTCCTTCCTAGACCACCCATTGGTCTGTCAGCTGTCCAGCCATCACCACTTACTTGTGCTAGCTGTGCCACATCCCATTCCTAGACAAAAGAGTCACATTTTGTTTGCTTGCTCACCATGACATTCCCATCCGGATAAGGGTGGACATTCTCTCTCACTATCTCTCATGGCATGCATCTAGTGATTCCAACTTATCTTTCCATCTTTTTGGTGGTATGTCATCCCAACAAGACATTTCCCCAAAAGTTTAGCGAGAACCTTAGAATAGGCTTTCCCTTCTCCCACCGCTAGACCAAATCCTCTCTTACTTCTAACTCATGCCCCACCACTCTTGTATTGGCTGGGTATAAGTTGGTAGTGCCTGAGCCTTGTGCGTGCTCCACTTCCATGTGTGTCCATGGCTTGTCTGCTGTTCATGCATTTGCCATGACCTGAGAGCTCGTTTGCACATTCTGCTACTCATTCTTAACCTCTTGTGGCATGAATGAGTCTCTAAGCTTTCATTCTTTACGTCTTACTTCTTTCCTGAGTTGGGTCTTGCTTGATCATAGGCCTTTCCTTCTCCAATCCGTTCCTTATCCTCTTTTGCGGGTCGGTTAATACTTCTGCCATGCCATCCTGATGTTCCTGCCATGCTATTATTTGACTTGCACTTTTGGGCCTCTTTTGGGCTTGTTGTATGCTTTCCCTTTACTCAATTTCAGTAACCCGACACTATCATTAGGCTTGTACTCATGCTGTTTTGGGCATCCTTGGCCCATTTTATTGCTTTCGGGCTTCCTTGGCCCATTTCATTCTTTTGAGCATCCTTGGCCCGTTTCACTTCCTTGGGCAACTCCGGCCCATTCCAATTCTTCATTTTTATAGGCTTTTGCTAATTCTTTTGGACTTCCCCAACCCAAATTACCATATCCTTCACTTTCAAGGTTTATGGGCTTTTCCACCAACCCTTAGTTACTTAGTTCCTTCCTTTGGGCTCATTTGGCCTATTCTTGATTGCTTTCCATTTCTCACAATGCTCATGGGTTTACCACTTCTTTCTCCGAGCTCCTTTGGACCCGCTTGCTTTCTTTGAGACCCTTTTGCTATCTTTTAGGCCTATAGTCCATTATTCCTGTCATTTAGGCTTAATGGATTTCCTTTCAATTTACTAACTCTTCTTCTTTATTTCCCTCCCATATTGTTGGGTTCTTCCTGCTATTGGGCCTTCTCGCCAAAGTATGCATCAACATTGATGTAACATAATTTATATTTATTATAATTACCATTATTTTAAAAAATTTATTCACTAATTCAAATCAATATTCTATTCTTCTCACGTAATAATGTGTCATACTAATCAACTTAATAAATGAAACTCGTCATTCACAAAGATAAAAGAATATTACTCATAGAGAATACTCCTCAAGATATGGACGAAAAAGCTTTAGTCAGTCCATGATAGGCAACATAGAGTGCAAAAGACTTCTAAAAATAAAAACACATTGTCTGAGCTTATTTAACTAAAAATGTACATATTGATAAGCACGATGTCGCAACGTGTACTTATAGACGTATAAATAAATTATGTTGGCCTACAAATTTTTTATTGACTAGAATTTTCTATTATACTAAACACCAAAAAATATGAAAAATACTTTCTATAAAACGTGTTGAGCATTAGGGTTACCATATTAGGCATGTTAATAAAAGCTTAATAGTAAATAGTTATTGTATGGTTTCCATTGTTAATTATTCATGTTCTCTCTTTTTTCTCTTCTTTCATACTTCTCGTGTATTTTAATAATGATAGATTATTAGTCATTTAGTTGATTACAATGTTAATATAATAAGTGAAAAAAAAAAAAAAATCTTCCAACCAATAGATAAATTGAAAACCAATTAAAATCTGTCCAATCTGTCAAGAAGTGCCAAGCATATTCAGAGCAAAAAATGTGGAAAGCACTGTCCCTTTGCATTAGGCAATTAGCTAGTCAACATGTGTTATTATACCCAAAAAAAAAAAAAACCAGCTTCGCTGGCGGGTAACGTTGGTTTTGGTTGGCAAAAAGTTTCACATGTCTCTCTACCTGCTTGATTGAAACATAGAGAAAAAATGCAAAACCCAGAACAGTGAAGAAGAAGGAGGATCAAGAACCCACTCAAAAAAGTCAAAGTCGAAAAATGACCATCCCTTTTCTTTGATATCATCATTATACCTGTGATCTTAGTTTCTTTTTAAAAACTTTCCCAACCTTTTGAAGACACATTTGCTTTATATCAAACTTTGAGAGAGAAAATAAGCAGTTCACAACATTATTGTTTTCTCTGTTGTTTAGTCTTGGAAAGAAGTTTCAGTCTAATGGATGTGTCTACGAAAAAAAGAACCTTGCTAAAAGTTATGGTCCTTGGCGATAGTGGGTATGGTTCAAAATTCTTATTTTATTTCTTTTCATTATTTTTTTCCTCATTTTGTTTGGATGATTTGAGTACTTTTTCTTCGTTATATACTTGACATTATATTTAAGTTTCTCATTCTCCTTTTCTCCAAAGTCATGAATTTATTTGTTGGTTATGTTCAGGGTGGGGAAGACATCTTTGATGAATCAGTATCCTTTACATAATAATAAGTGTTTTGAGTAATAGTTTACTTTTAGTCAGATTCTTCTACTAAGTATTCATGCTCTAATGATGCTCTTCAACAACTTCTTTTTCCTTCTTCTTTTGTTCCTTTATGCAAATAAGCTATATATCATATCATCTTTCTCAACCAACTGATGTCTATTGACTACGTGATGTTAATGGCAATAATAAGAGAAATAGTGTAGACTTGTATTACCATTTGACACTATACACGTAAGCTTAAATTTACCATTTTTAAAAAAAAATTTAAGCTAACGAGACAATCGGTAATTTATCAACATGCACACATGCCTTACATTTGAGTTTACTGCAATATTCAGAAACCATTGTCAGGCTGTGTGATTCATTAACTGCTTAATCAGATATGTTTATATGAAGTTCAATCCACACTATAAAGCTACAATTGGTGCTGACTTTGTCACAAAAGAACTACAAATTGATGACAAACAGGTCACTTTGCAGGTAGATGATTAATGCTTTCAGGAAAATTAGTCTTTTCCTTGACTTCTTTCAACTTAAACCAATGGTTTTTAGCAAGTTTTTCTAGCAAAATTGATTGAAGTAATTGTTTGGCAGATTTGGGACACTGCAGGACAGGAAAGGTTCCAAAGTCTAGGGGCTGCATTCTACAGAGGAGCAGAATGTTGTGTTCTTGTATTTGATGTAAACGCACATAAGTCATTTGAAGCAATGAACACTTGGCGTGAAGAGTTTCTCAAACAGGTGCAATGATGCCTTTCTTGCTTCATTGTCTTTCCATGTCTTCGGTGATCATTAAGAATGCATATTATGTTTGTTAGTGTGTAATCACTTAAAAAGCTTTCTTCTAATCCTGAATATGCGCATATGTCAACTTAATAATTTCTATCCAATGAAGGCTGTGGTGACAAAAGTAGATATTACAGGGTTTAATATACGTTGAATTTTCTGCTATTTTTTATGGGTAAATTTGGGGTATGTGCAACTAATGTCCTTAATTTTCAAGTGATCTTTTTTTATTCTTCAAATTTGAATTGTGTAACAATATGGTCCCGCTGTAAACTTTCCATCCAATTTTGCTAATGTAGCTAATGGTTAGCTAACATGGATACACAAAATTTGGATGGAAAGTTACACTTATGAAATTCGAAGGACTACAATTGGGGGAGCACAATTGCGCATGCCCCAAATTGAGGGACGAAAAATGAAATCTACACTTTTTTTGGGAGGTACCAAGAATCTTGTATCCATAGATTGTACACGTTGGTAGTTCAAGTCAATTATTCTACCATGATTTTAGTATATGAGAAGAGTGGTGACATTAGTTCCTGCCAAATACTCAAGCTGATCATTGGCCACCTGGAAGTTAAATAAATCAAAACTTGGAGTTTAAAAGGGGAAATCTCTTTAAATTTTCCATGCTACGGAGCCAAAATTCTATCTCAATGAAAATATTTCATGGCTAATCTCTGCAACTTTGAAAAACATCAAGAACCCGTCAACTTTGAAGTATGCTAGTTTGTGTAAATATGGTAATGGGAAAGTATTATATTCTGTACCCTATCGAAACATGACAATGACTTGTATTTGCAACTTATAGTTCATACGAAATTTCTCTCTTAACTGCCAAGATTATAGTTGTAGATGTCATCTTTAACCCAAAAAAAAAAAGGATTGCTTCATTGACTTCTGATGCAATTTTCTGCTACATGATATGCAATTTTCTGCATATCATTCTATGTCTTGAGATCCATCTCTTTTTATTGCTAGCATAGTTGATTGAATGATATGCACTGATCCTCATTTAACTCCAGGCAGATCCGGATGAACCCGATAACTTTCCCTTTATATTACTTGGAAATAAGATTGACATGGACGGTGGAAACAGCCGAGTGGTATGGACATTGATGCATCTCTCTAACACTAGTTAAATTCTTTTTTTCTTGAGATATAACCTAAGGCAACTAGTGGTGCAGGTTTCAGAAAAGCAAGCTAAGGAATGGTGTGCTTTCAGAGGAAATATACCTTACTTTGAGACCTCAGCAAAAGAGGGCTACAATGTAGATGAAGCATTTCTGTGTGTTGCAAAAACTGCACTGGCTAATGATCAAGGATGTGATCTGGAAAAGTAAGTACGACCCCGGGGGCAATCTTCTATGTTTTTAACCTCTGTACTAGGTTGAGTAGTGTAAAAATTTCCTCATTAGAAATATGTATTCCTTAAGCATAATTGTGTGAACTATACAATCCATTACTTTTTACTTTTTAGAGCTTACAACTAAGTATCAAAAGGCACCATTTGATAGTCATGTCGATACTGCAACAAGCTTCTAATGAGCTGATTTAAGCTGACCTAGTGATTTACTTTAGATGCATTCTTCATTTTTTTTCTTTGGTGTTACATAATAAGATACTTAGCTCTTGGCCTCTTTCATATATACCAAAACTTCAAACCAGCCTTACTTACATGGCTTTTAATTACACATTCAGTTTATAGGGTTCAGATTTCATTTTTGTAAAACTGCTTTTGTTGCTTTCTATTTTTCTTTTGTTTCTTTTGGATAATGTACAAAATTCCATTACTTCTTCAAGCTATTTTTCTCATGAGCTGCTTATATTGTATATGTTGCAGTTACTTCCAGGGTATCTCAGAATCTCTATCAGACATTGAACAGAAGGGATTTTGTGCATGCTAAAGTTGTTTGCCAAGGATTGGATATATCTAATTCAAGCTTCTGGGGTTGTTATTATTCTTTTATTATTTTTGTTACTAATGACTATTTGGGGGAGGAGGTGTTTGATCCTTTTCATGTATTCTAGCATTCATCGTTTATAGTTGTAAGGTGTTCATTTTGTTACTTCTGAAAGAAATCAAGTTCTTGTAACATGAACCCTTCTAAAATCCAGAACTCAGTATACATACAAATATCCTTGTCTGCAAGGTGTGAATTAATTCAATACAGCTAGCTTGGATGAAATATTGTTAATTTTTCTCTTGTTTTCCTTAATTTTCTTTATTTTTTAGTTCACTTGAAGATAATGTATATGCTTTACACTTGGTTGGCATAATTGAAACATAAGACCTGTTAAACTCACCATCATAACTTATTGTTAGATTAGCTAAAAACATAAGATTTTTAATTTTTATTTTTAATTACTATCCTATACTTCCTGATGAACCCAAGTTTTATTCACAATCTAAAAATTAAATTAAAATTTTTTATAGATCTGATAATCATTGTTCCCTAGTATTTTTTAAGCATGACAGGTATTAGTTAGAAAAATATGAATAAAAAAAAAAGAAAAAAAAAGCATGATGGGTATTAATTATAAAGGATTAAAGTTCTTAAAGTATCTTCTAAAAAAAAAAAGGTTTTTTTTGTTAAAAAGATACTTTCATTAAAAGAAAAAAAACAAACTAGCCAAAGTCGGCTAAGAGAATAGAGTTGATGTGTGAATTAAGGAACATTCTCCATTCACAGAGAAAGACTATTAACATATCAAGCATGTCTAGCAAGCTTCCACCTCTGCCATAGAATGGGGAAGAGAAATCTGTTCAGACACTGAAGCTAAAACAATCCCATGCAAATCACAAACCACGAAGTTCTTCAAACCCTAAATACTTATGGTTAAATAAATTATTCACATCTTTTTATAACATTATTATTCCCCTTCCTTTTTGTGTGTTTGTTTCTAAAAAATTAAATAAAAAAACATTGACCAACCTTTATTTAATATAAATTTTAGATATAAATGACATGCTAAACTGTAAATCATTCATTTAAGGGTAAAACTTAGGTAAATTTTCTTAATTAATTTAAAATATATGGTTGCATTGAGTTTAATCATCCTAAAAAATATATAAATACTTGTGCTACATTACTTAATACAATAATGTGTTTGAATTTAATTAGTGAAACTAATACAATACTTAAGAAATTATAAATAAGTTTTGTCTCTCGTTAATTATAAATCATTAGGAATTAGGGTTTTAAGCACTTCATAGGAGTGGTGTGGTCTTAACCTAATACGTAATGTTAAAAGTAGAAACTTCACAATCTTCTTCATAAATTATTAAGGTGACCAATTGTGATTAATATTACATCTAGGAATAGCAATTAGGTTTGGCAAAGCCTACTCATAATTAAGTGTCCTACCCCTGCTGCAAAGGGCATTATCTTGGCTTGTACTTACCTTATTCCTAATTTAAAATATGTAATAATACGAAGATTGATATTTAATAACTTAAACATAATTTTAACCCAACAGTAATGATAGTCTAAAGCCAATGTTTAATACTAAGTCACTAATATAAATAAAATAAATTTCACATCAAATTGTTAATTAGTAATACAATAATATAAAGCCCCCACCTTCATTCCCATCCCCATCCCATTAACTCTTCACAAGACAGGGATAGGTCAAGGTGAAACCACTATCCCTATTCACATCATTTTTATATAGATATTTAAGCCAAAATTTTGATAAAATTGGTTAAGTGCAGTATTTTAGGTTTTTTATTTAAAGTAAACGCAAGTTTGTATTGATCAATACACAATATTATATTTCTAAAAAAATAACTTGAAATAAATGATGTATTTAAATATAATTGAAAAACCTAATATACTACAAATTATAATACAACACAAATTATACTTGAGTTTTATTCTTTTTTTTTTATAGGATTTATCCTCATATTTAATGATTAACTAATCACAAGTTAACATCATTCCACCTTGAATAGTTTAGAAGTCATGTCAAAAAAATAAATTTTTAAAAGTTCAAAAAAAGAAAAAGTATTTTATATCAAATAATAGTATGTGATCATTTTTAAAATCTAATAAATCTAATGCATGTTTTTTAATTATTAGTGAGTTAAGATATATTTTACTGACACATCGCATTATTATTGAATTTTGATGAGACATAATATCATTCCATACCAAATTNTTTTTTTTTTTTTTTTGAGAAACTTTTTGAGAGAATTTCAACTTATAGCGTTCACTCTTAATGATAATTTTTATCATCAGACCAAGACACCAATCAGTTTTTGATGTAGCAAGGATTGAACTCTAAATCTTTTTTCAACCTTAAGAGATTTTACTAGTAGTTGAGTTAACTGGAACCCAAGATTAGTTAAATACTTCAAATGACCACATGACTCTTCTTTTTCTTCTTGGGCATGAATTTGTCAACTGAAAAGTACAATGGCTTAAACAGTGGCTTTGTTTCTATTAATTGGAAGGTTATGACTGATCTCACTGATCAAATGCACATTAGAAGCAGGCTGAAACAAAGATTGGAAGGATTAGTATATGTACTATCCAATCCTATCTTTCTAGTTATGATGTGGAGAAATATTTGTTAAAATGTCAATTTTATTAGTCTCAAAATATGTAATCCTGAATCTAGATTCTAGGTCCAATATTATTTTAGATAAAATACAATATACTTTTGCTTTTTTAATAATAAAAAAGTAGTTCTAGTTTACTTGGAGTTAGGATACCCTTCTGAACAAAAAATTACTAATTCAGATTTTCTCAATCACTCACTTAAAAAGAGTAACAAAAAAAATATATTAATTAGTCAGTTGTTAGGTTCGTGATAGTTAACAGTTAACACGTCAATTTATTATAAAAACACATTCTCTGCCTTGAAAAATCTTTCTATTCTCATAATAATAGTAGCCTCAAATATAAATAAAATGGTAGGGGGACCACTCGAGCTCAACCACCAAAATCTACGTTGACCGTGGTATCTACTTCCGGCCTTTCTGGAACAAGTGACAAACAGATCTTGAACTTTCAACGGCCAAGATCTTCTGAGCATTTTCTTGCATCTTCCGCCTAAAATTATCACATACACACGTAACTTTTAATTATGTCAATATTTTCAAAATCTCATTGGCGATTACGTGTTTTATTTTATATTCCTATTATAAGGAATATACTAAATTTCATAGCAATATCACTCTCAATAAGATTTTTAAATTTTTATTTTTAATTACTATCCTATACTTCCTGATGAACCCAAGTTTTATTCACAATCTAAAAATTAAATTAAAATTTTTTATAGATCTGATAATCATTGTTCCCTAGTATTTTTTAAGCATGACAGGTATTAGTTAGAAAAATATGAATAAAAAAAAAAAAAAAAAAAAAGCATGATGGGTATTAATTATAAAGGATTAAAGTTCTTAAAGTATCTTCTAAAAAAAAAAAGGTTTTTTTTGTTAAAAAGATACTTTCATTAAAAAAAAAAAACAAACTAGCCAAAGTCGGCTAAGAGAATAGAGTTGATGTGTGAATTAAGGAACATTCTCCATTCACAAGAAAGACTATTAACATATCAAGCATGTCTAGCAAGCTTCCACCTCTGCCATAGAATGGGGAAGAGGAATCTGTTCAGACACTGAAGCTAAAACAATCCCATGCAAATCACAAACCACGAAGTTCTTCAAACCCTAAATACTTATGGTTAAATAAATATTCACATCTTTTTATAACATTATTATTCCCCTTCCTTTTTGTGTGTTTGTTTCTAAAAAATTAAATAAAAAAACATTGACCAACCTTTATTTAATATAAATTTTAGATATAAATGACATGCTAAACTGTAAATCATTCATTTAAGGGTAAAACTTAGGTAAATTTTCTTAATTAATTTAAAATATATGGTTGCATTGAGTTTAATCATCCTAAAAAATATATAAATACTTGTGCTACATTACTTAATACAATAATGTGTTTGAATTTAATTAGTGAAACTAATACAATACTTAAGAAATTATAAATAAGTTTTGTCTCTCTTAATTATAAATCATTAGGAATTAGGGTTTTAAGCACTTCATAGGAGTGGTGTGGTCTTAACCTAATACGTAATGTTAAAAGTAGAAACTTCACAATCTTCTTCATAAATTATTAAGGTGACCAATTGTGATTAATATTACATCTAGGAATAGCAATTAGGTTTGGCAAAGCCTACTCATAATTAAGTGTCCTACCCCTGCTGCAAAGGGCATTATCTTGGCTTGTACTTACCTTATTCCTAATTTAAAATATGTAATAATACGAAGATTGATATTTAATAACTTAAACATAATTTTAACCCAACAGTTAGTCTAAAGCCAATCTTTAATACTGTGAGAGTGCTTTTTTTTTTAGTACTATGTCCAAGGATCCTGGGCCGTGTGAGAGGTTCTTGGTGGACTGGGATAATTCTCCGCAGCTAACGGGCTGTTTTAAGAATAGAGATGCAGCAGAAAAATTCCTACAATTACAAACAACTTAAAAAAATATTCGTATTGAATGACATTTAACAGTTAAAATGCATAATTAATGAATATAATGCAAAGACACCAGGGTATCCTTTTGGGTATTGTTTCATTAGGCTTTTTAAAAGTGAACAGCTCACTAAGACATGATGCAAGTTCAATAGAGTTCAAAAATTTCAGACTTTAGACATAATATCATTCCATACCAAATTCCTTTTCAACAAATATTAGTCCAATTAAGTTGTGAAACTGCGTACGTAGTAGCAGTCTTTAATATTTATCGTAACCTTAAACAAATTTACATTCTCTCATTTACAAAATATAAGCACACACCAAAAAAATAAAAAAATAAAAACGTTTCGGTTCTCTCCAATGGCGTCCTCTGCAATCACGACTCGTTGCCCCTCTACTCTTCGTCTACCAACACCACGCCCATCTTCAAGCTCAAGCTTTTCACCTCCAAACTCTGTTTCTTTTCGATTCAATCTCAGCCGTCCAAAACCCATTTCAATTCGAGCAGTTTCTTTTCCAGGTTCTCCTTCTTTTTTACTTTTACATACATGTTCTTTGAAATGATATATGTTTTTCATTTTGTTCATTGATTTTTGCTTGTTATGTTATTTAAATCTGAAAAAGTATGTGATTTGTTTTTCTTTATTTTGCTTATTTGGTATGATATTGCATGCTTCATAGATTGATTTAAATGTTTGCTCTTTGTTTTTGTTTTTTGATGGATAATATAGGGAAGTGTAGACAAGTGAGCTTGTAATTGGATTTAGTTTGCTTGAAGCTAAAATGGGTATTTAGAAAAATTGTGTAGAATATGTTAAAGTGTCCAACTTTCTAGGAATTCTTGCCCAATTAGAAGAAGAATCTTAATATCCCTTTATTGCTTGTTAATTTGTATGATAGCTTTTTGGCTCTCTTTCTAAATCTAACTTGAACTGCTATTTGGGTTCACCACAAAAAGTTAGATGGTAACACTAACAGGATTCCACAAGTTTTGGTGGTTATATTTGTGTCCTCAGGGAAGCATAAGTAAGAGAGCTTGTAATTGGAGTTAGTTTACTTGAAACTGAAATGGGTACTTACCAAATTGTGAAGAATATACTAAAAGTGTCCAGCTTTCTAGGAGATCAATGTTAATCCTTTTATTGCTTGATAATTTGTATGATGGATTTTTGGTTTTCTTTTTCAAAATCTAACTTGAACCGCTATTTCGGTTTACCTCTATATGGTTTGGTGGTTCTATGTGTGCCATTGGGGAAGCATAAGTAAGTCAGCTTGAGTTATTTTGCTTCAAACTGAAATGGGTATTTAGCAAATTGTGTAGAATATACTGCAATTGTCCCAACTTTTATAAGAATTCTTGCAAGTTAATTTTTATGATGTGTTTTTGGTTCTCTTTCTAAAATCTAACTTGAGCTGCTATTTGGGTTAATTTACCATTTGTGTTAGATTTTCAGTTACATAGGAAGTTATCAATTTTAGGAGTGTGTTCTTCACATGGCTAACAGTCTAAAAGGATGAATGACTCTTTATGATTCTTATTTGTGTAATAAATGGTACATATATGACACATTATACCCTTTCTTAGCTTAGAAAAGAATTTGCAGACATGTAAGAATATCACTTAACTTCTAGTTATATGACTTGATTGAAATTCCTTGAGAAAGATTCATTTTGTACTTCATAGTACATATGCTCCATCTGGCTGTATTAATTTCATCCTTCTCATTCAGTTAATTGGATTAAGAGTGTATGCCGCATCCATCTTTCAGTTAATGAGATTCTCACATACTTGGGAAATCATCCAGCATTGTAATTAGAATTATTTTAAAGTTTAAATTGCTTAATGTATATTATTATAATCATAATAAGTTCCTTCCGTGTTTTAGTTGCACCGACATCCGAGGGCATCGCACCTGCAGTTACTCTTACGGATAATGCACTGAAGCACTTGAATAAGATGAGGTCTGAGCGTAATGAAGATTTATGCTTGAGAATTGGTGTTAGACAAGGTGGATGCTCTGGCATGTCCTACACAATGGATTTCGAAAGTAGAGAAAATGCCCGACCAGATGATTCCATCATTGAATATAATGGCTTTGTGATCGGTAAGCCTTTTTTAATCTTATTTTCTTGCTTATGTAATGATGTACAGTTTATACAATTGGAGCCATAATTTATATCATAGTACAGGAGGGTATCAATAGTGGTGTCACTGTGTCAGTCTGTGGAGATAACTTTTAGTAGAATGGTAGCCCATGCAAAGGAGGGTGTGCACCCAAAAACTGGCGTGCTTTAAAATTTGAGTGATGCTGTGTTATGATCTACTTCCAAGATGTTTGTTATGTGCTGCTTGAATTTTAATCTTAAAAGAGACTAAAATTTCACCCTAATTCTTGAGATTGATAAGGACTTCAAATTATAAATCTAAATGTAATAAAGCCATCAATTTTCTAGGTTTTTTTTTTAATTTTTAATTTTTATTTTTTCCACTAGAGCTTGTTGAGTAAAATGAAGCCCTAAAGTATTCAATTCAGGAAAAAGACA
The DNA here is from genome assembly GCF_002906115.3 of Quercus suber. NCBI lineage: Eukaryota > Viridiplantae > Streptophyta > Magnoliopsida > Fagales > Fagaceae > Quercus > Quercus suber. The sequence goes on from NW_027069483.1 coordinate 508,496, forward strand.
TTCTGTGAATGTATACAAGGAATAGTTAGGTAAAATATAGATGTAGGCCTATATGGCTGATAAGTCATTAGGATATATATATTACAATTAAAAGGTTTCTGGTTATATGTATATCATTCTGTTAAATTAGGGGTATAGTGAATTTGGATATATCTTCTGATTTCAAAAAAAGGTAGGTTTAGGGCACTAATGTGGAAGGGAGGTTTAGAATGATAGGTGAAGGCTTTATTTGAGAGAAAGTTAGAGGAAATTGATGAGAATGTAGAAGTAAAAATAGAGCAGAGAGGTTTATTGAACTGAGTCAATTTTAGAAGGATTTTTGTGTGATGAGTAGGGTGATCAAATGGATTGCAACACGAGTAGAATTTACAATTAGTAGTAAGAGCCATGCTCCCACTAGAGTTATTATGGCATCTGCCTTTTGATCAAAGGTTATACATCTTACATAATTAGTCATGTTATTTAACTTTTTTATAAAAAAAAACCCTAATATCTAATCTAAGACTTGAAAGTAATTCTTTAGACTCCTTTGTGTCCATTGTACATGAAGCAGTCTTTTTGTAATAAAATATTTCTTTACTTAAAAAAAAAAAAAAAAAAAAAAAAAAGAAAAAAAAAAAAAAAGACTTGAAAGTGAAACTAACTTAAGAGAAAAACAAAACATAACAGTGAAAATGGTACCAGATCTCTTACAGGCAACAAAATGTTTGAATTATCACTAGTCAATCTTCCAAAGACTTTATGGGTCCTATCATTTGCAAGTTTTATAGGATCCCTTGTTATTCATATTTTAATAACTAACTTCAGCATCTTAGATGTTGCCAGTAATAACAACTTCAGGCAGAGTATTCAAATACCTCTTTTTTTTATTGGTAAGTTTACCCACGCATGTAGCGACTTTCAGACTCACAACTTTATTCTCACTATGGAACTGGGGAAAGTATACAGAAAAGACAGTTCTTTTTCTATTATATTAATATTTTCTATTCTATTTGTATCAGTTAGCAATCTCTGCATTTTCTTATGGGGAAGGGGCTGTTTGAGCTAGAGCTTATTGGCTCAAAAACCAATATTTACAAATAATCTTTAAGCTGGAGTGTAGATAGAACATGACACCCATCATGTATTGGATGCCAAGGTCAAAGCACTGTCACGTCATAATAAAATTTATTAATCAGAAGCAATCATAACTTCAGGGCAGAGTACATCTTCCAATGCTAACATTTACAATTGCCTTAAATTTGTATATTAAAAAATTTATCACATCTTTCATGTATATTAATTCAAGGTCAGAGTACTAAGGCAACATGTCATAATGACATAGATGTGCTCTATTGAATTACTATGTTGGGAACTAGATCTTGGCTTGGTATCTCTCTTAAATAGAAAATGTATAACTTTGATGTTGTTAATTAGCCACCAAACTGCTAAACCTAATTCCTTCAAAAGTGATATCACAGGTGAGAACCACCCCCCCCCCCCCCCCCCCACCCCCCAAAAAAAAAAAAAAAAAAAAACTTTCTTAGGAAGCTGGGAGCATGCTCTTTTTGTTTTAGCTGGCCTCATAGGTGCAATTCATGTTACCTGAATTAACAATTTCTGAAGAAAAATGAATACCTTCCAGTTTGTCTTAAAACTTTGTGTGTGGTATGTTAATAGCTTTAAAGTGAGTCATGCTGATATGGATATTACAGGATGAATTGAAGGTCCATCTAACACAGAAGACAGGCATTTTTTTTAATAATAATAATTTATTGGAAAAAAGACTAGTTGGTACAATAGGGATGTTGCCTAAGTGTATAACAGTTTGTATTTTCCCATTTATGCAAGGTTGCATTAATTTTATGTATCTAGTGAAGGGGTGTATTTGTCCCATTATTTAACCATTTTTCATACTAATAAAAAAAAAAAAGTTTTGTCTTGTGAAGGGGGGTGTATGTGCACTTTAGAAGAAATTCAGGCATCTAACTAGATGTTGGTAATATAGTTGGAAATAATTGAAATGGTATACCTGAAAATACAATTCAAACAGTACAGTTAATCCGGAGGAAAGCATGAGACACAATTATAGGGGACAGATGAAAATGAAGTGAAACAAGGGTCATTGATGCCAAGACCTCAATTATAGAGTTGATTCTGGATAAAAATTTGAGGGTTGGTAGCTGGGAGTAGAGAATACTTTTTGTCTCTTTGGTTCTTTAATACATTTACCATTATCATTAGCAATGATAGTATTGTTCAATATGATAGAAGTCAGATCTGGTTGTCAATTATTGGGAGAATGATGTTCACACAATAAAGAATAATCAACTCAACTGAAGCTAGAGTGGCGCACTGGCACTTAGGCAATATGATCATCAATAGATGAAGCATGTATGGTGCTGTGATCTCTTGCAAATTGAAGATAATTGAAAAAAAAGAAGAAGGAAAAGTCCAAAAGAAAGGCAAGATAATCATCTATACATGAAGCATGTATGTGTTGTTTCAGATTTTGTGGTGATCTTTGATAATGATTTGGACAAGCACCACCATTATCACTGGCTATAAGTTCGGGATTGTATCCATTTCAATGCTAAGACACCTGGGAAAACACTAGTTTTAATGTCCTTTTATCATTTCATGCAGATGTGAGCAAACTGAGGTGCCGTATGGGAGGTTTTTAAAAGATGTCATGATTAATAACTATGAATAATGTGGGTTGCCTACACCTAGTGCACTATTGATCTCTTCTAGTATTAGCATTGAAATTAATATGACAAACAATACAGCACTCTTGCTTTACTCTGATTTCTGGAAGTCAAGTGTGTTTTTCATGTAGAGGAAACTTGATACACCTGAGTCGTGTATTGAGACAATCATGCCGTTTATCAATTTGAAGTTGCTGATGTGATTTGGTTAACTGATAACTGGCTATCCAAATACCAAATTGCTTTAAAAAAATTTAATTCCAGAATGCCTCTGCAAGTGCTACATAATGTGAATGTGATAGAGTCCAACACCTTAATCCTTTTAATGTGTTTTTTTTTTTTTGGCAGTTTGTGATCCAAAGAGCCTTCTTTTCATATTTGGGATGCAGTTAGACTACAGTGATGCTCTAATTGGCGGAGGCTTTGCCTTCAAGAACCCAAATGCTACGCAAACATGTGGTTGTGGTAAATCCTTTGCAGCAGAGATGTGAAATTATGTGCAAAACAGCTGTACTAAGAGTAAATAGATCATATCAATAACTTTGAAATTGTGTATCAACTTTTTGCAATGGGTTAATTTGCCAGAAATGTATAATAAAAGCATTTTCTCCCTCAAGCCTTCCAATTAGTTAATTTTTATATTCTAATGCATTTGATATTTCCATAAACTGCTGCCAATTTCTGGATTCACATCATATAGTTGCATCCTAACTAAACCACAATTTCGATATGCTTGCAAGGCTCTTTAACCTGGATAGTACTTTTTTGAAATCTGAATTTGTCTTTCTTCAACACAGCCTTAAAGCACCACGATGCGGTAGTTATCATTTATTACTAAATTCTGCCCCCACCCTTGATGTAATCATTAATGCTCTATCATGTATAACTATTTTCAGTTCCATAAATTACATGTATATCTGCTTGTGGGATTTCAATTTCTTTATCTTTTATTCTGGAAAAAAAAAAAAAAGACAATAGCAAAGTATTACTGCCACTTCCTCGTCCTCAAGGAGGCACCTAGTCCTAACATAAACTCATGCTCGCATGTTCAATTTGCTGCATTCATTGGTCTTCATAGAGCATTTCTGAATCATCTCAATTTGCTTTTTAAATTGATGATGTTATATTAGTTTGAGTTTACATCTAAACTAAGTTGTGCTGCACATCTTTGCGCGAGGCTAGGGAGTATGTCAACCATTAACTTTTCTTCTTGCCATACAACAATGCAAAGATCTGACCTTTGACCCCCACATAATAGATGGTCCGGCTCCTTTGCAGAATAGATAGATAATTACATTGCAGGGAACCTGGTGCCACAAACACATCTAGCCATGTAAAAACTCTTCACAGATCTTAAACACAAGTTTCACCATAACTGTTCCGACTCAATATTAGGTCTTCTGCTACTCTCCAGTCCACAACCCACCCTTGGAAGAACTTTGATAAAGCTATCCAATTCTTGCAAAAAAAAAAACTTTTTTTTGGGGGGGACTGAGAATTTTTAAGTCATTGTAGGAACAAACTGAAATATCTGTTAACAAAGAAGCAGCAGCTTTGAATGCCAACAAATCAACTGTACAGACCAATGTTAGAACTAAACATTATTGATCAAAACTTCAAAACTTCCTAACTAAGAAATATTGCTAATCAAACTATGACATTAAGAAGCAAGGTTGTTTCAAAAAGCAACAAGCCTCGTGATCAGCATCGTCCTTGTACATTCTTACAAGAAGTCATTCTCACCATAACATCAGTTGCAATTGACTTGGAAAGCAAATCCTCGCCCTTAATGCACCTAGTCTCTAGCAATCCATTGTTTACACAGCCACTGTATCACATCCGAGAATAGCTTCGAACTTGATGGTCTATAATATGGAGCAGCAACAGCACATGGTTGTTGCGGTTACTGTATTACTCTGCTGTCCTGAGCATTGAGTTTAAGCCAATTCAAAAACCAACATCATTGTACAAACTTCATCTAAATTTTGTGATTGGACCAAATTTAGTTTTCTCATTTGATAAAATGTGGGTTGTAACAAAACCTACAAAATTATGTCTCAATTTGTTGTACTTGGAGGTCAAAGAACATTTTTGGTTGCTTGATTAGGGAGGTGGTTATAAATTCATCGAATTATCTTTTCAATGAATTTCCCACTATGGACTGAACACCAAATTTCCTTTCTTAAGTTACCATATTTGAAACAAAGTTAATCAAAAGATTGTGTTTCTCTTGTTTTGTATTAATAAATGAAATTATAAAAATGGGAATGTAGCAACGTACCATCTTTCTGGTCGTCTTTCTTCTGCTTTTTAAACGACTCTGGAGGGCTATCCGTAGCAATCTTCTGATCACTTGTATATTCGTTGATATTTTCTTGCTTGGCTGTATGCAGGTCCAAGATTTTACAAATACTGTAGGAGTTTTTTGTTTTTTCTCTTTTTGAGATGTATAAATATCACCCATATTATCATACATCTGTAAAGGTTGAACAAGTAACCAAACCTTCCAACCCTTATTCGAGAGTGTGAAAATGCCATTTGGTACAAAGACCAATGGCTTGTAACTATAAGATGGTTGCCAAGAAAAAAATAATATTAAAAGAACAATAAGACATTACAAAATGCTAACACTAGTGTCATAAAAATTAATTAACGTTTCAAAATAAACTTAATTTAAATCAAATCTGCATGTTAAGCCATTTTAATTAGTAGTTGGGAAATCTATGTTTAATATTTTGTTGGGAAAGCCGATAGATAGAGCAAAGAGAACTTTTCTTAATCCTGCTGCTGAAACTTGAAAGTACTTTATAATACAGCTATCCAAAAACAACTCTATCTGTGATCTTTTTATTGCTTGCTAGTATCTTTATAAAGAACTATACATGTTCAATAACTCAAAAATATAACAATGAATTACAAGCCAAGACTTGTAACTCGGGTGTTAGTTTGTTCTTTTGTGGAAGAGAACCTAAGTTTGAATCCCTCCTCCCCCACTTGTTGTAGGCAAATAAATAAGAACAATCTACAAATTTTTAGTTTTTGAAACCCATATTAATGTATGATTTGGTAATTGACAAACAACAATAAAAGGCACCACAATAGCCAATAATATTTATTATATAAAGTAACTTAGTTTTGTTAAAAAAAGTCTTAACAATCTACTATCTCTCCTAATGTTTTCTTGTATAATAAGTAATAAGATTACCCTTTGGATTCTTTTTCTCTTCTGATAACTTTGGATTTGTATCTGATTGGTTGTGCCCAGTCGATATCTTTGTAAGGTTGGGATTGAGTGGCTCTTCTTGTACATGGCTGGAGACTTTGCCTTCATTGCAATTAGTGCCCCGTTCACTAACATCCTTTTGCTGCTGCTGTGGCTGCTTCTGCTGCTCCATTGGAGTCCGAATGGGCATTCTAGTAGTATGGTTGTCCTTTCTGCAGGTTGAATATTTATAAATCAAAGAAACTATGAAATTTCTTTCTAGCTCCTTTAATATTTATCTGAATAAATGGTGCTGCTTATGAAAATTGAAACAATACATGTAAGAATTAATAATAGGTCAAAGCATTCTAGAACTTATTGCTAGGTTCTTCAAAGAAGAAGTGATTTCCTCTTCATAAGATTCTCAAAGAAAATTCTTTGATGAAAATAGAAAAATAATGGCAATGGGCTTTATTCTATATCCTACCTGGAAAGGAATAAAGCTTAAACCATGGAAAGGGGATATATGCTACATTGCTAATTAAGCTATATTTATCTATATCCTACCTGAAAATGAATAAAGCTTAAACCGTCCTTTCACTCCTTTGGTCTAGCCTAGTCATGAAAAATCACATTCATTACTATAAAGATCATAATTCAGAACCTTACTTTGATTTAGCTTAGCTTCAAATTTCAGAACCTTCTTTCCTTTGGTCTACTCATGAAACATGCCATGCATTACAAATTTACAAATAGAACCTTACTTTCGTTTTCAAGATCCAATCCCACTTTCTATCCAATGATTTATAAAATTTAAGTCAAAAGGTGCTTCAGGACATAAAGGATCCTCTTCATTTACTTTTGAAATGAAAAAAGGTTTATTTTAAGGTGAAGTTTTAATATTGTACTTAAATAAGGTTAAAACATGGTGTCCTGCTATTTAAGATCAGTTTACATTCCACTATAAAATGGATCACTACATTTTCAAAACAAATTCAAGGGATCCTTTTTCTTTGTTCACTGTACAATCCATGAGATTAGTAATGAGTTAATGCAATGCCAAATGTAGCGTAAAGGCATACCATTTTAACTTAATTCTAAATTCACTTCCACATTAGGAGGAAAAGTCTACTATCTCAAGCTTTTTTGAGGGTATGATACCTCTACTAGTAACAAGGTTACACATAATAGTAACTTTGTCACATCTATTAGTAACTCATATCACATTGAATAGTATATAATTATACAGTTTTTTAAGTTTTATTTTTAATTTATTTATATTTTCATGTTAGATTGTGATATGATCAAATAAGATAATGTCTATGTTAAATCCGACGATAAATTATACCATGTCATATAATAACTCGTGTTTTAACTTTTAATATTTGTTTTTGTTCATTTTGAATAGGCAGTAACAAGGTCACACATATAATAAGATCCCCTAGTAAGTAGTAACTCATGCTACATTGAACAACAATTTCGTGATTGAATGAATCGAACCTCGAGTGATGAGTTAAAGCACTTCATTTTAGCTTTACTCAATTAAGAAAATGTTTTAGGAAGCTGGGAGCATGCTCTTTTTGTTTTAGCTGGCCTCATAGGTGCAATTCATGTTACCTGAATTAACAATTTCTGAAGAAAAATGATTACCTTCCAGTTTGTCTTAAAACTTTGTGTGTGGTATGTTAATAGCTTTTAAGTGAGTCATGCTGATATGGATATTACAGGATGAATTGAAGGTCCATCTAACACAGATGACAGGCATTTTTTTTAATAATAATAATTTATTGGAAAAAAGACTAGTTGGTACAATAGGGATGTTGCCTAAGCGTATAACAGTTTGTAGTTTCCCATTTATGCAAGGTTGCATTAATTTTATGTATCTAGTGAAGGGGGTGTATTTGTCCCATTATTTATCCATTTTTCATACTAATAAAAAAAAATGTTGTGTCTAGTGAAGGGGGGGTGTATGTGCACTTTAGAAAAAATTCAGGAATCTAACTAGATGTCAGTAATATAGTTGGAAATAATTGAAATGGTATACCTGAAAATACAATTCAAACAGTACAGTTAATCTGGAGGAAAGCATGAGACACAATTATAGGGGACAGATGAAAATGAAGTGAAACAAGGGTCATTGATGCCAAGACCTCAATTATAGGGTTGATTCTGGATAGAAATTTGAGGGTTGGTAGCTGGGAGTAGAGAATACTTTTTATCTCTTTGGATTCTTTAATACATTTACCATTATCATTAGCAATGATAGTATTGTTCAATATGATAGAAGTCAGATCTAGTTGTCAATTATTGGGAGAATGATGTCCACACTCCTATCATCTTGAGGAATACGAGTTTGACACCCGGTCTTATTACCTTGCGATTTAGGGTGCTTCGAAGTCTTTGTTTCCTTGGAAGGGTGTTTGGAAACCAAAGATTCCTAGGCGAGTGGCATTTTTTTTGTGGACAGCTGCTCATGGTCGGATCCTCACTTTGGATAATCTAATGCTTAGGGGTCGCCCGTTGGCTACTTGGTGTTGTATGTGTTGTTGTAATGGGGAGTCGGTAGACCACCTTCTTCTTCATTGTCCTGTTACTCATTCCCTATGGACTTTTATGCTTCAGGCCTTTGGTATTCATTGGGTTATGTCAGGTTTAGCGGCGGGTTTGTTATCTTGCTGGCATCAGTGGCTTGGGAAACATAATTCGGACATTTGGAATTTGGTTCCAGGGTGCTTAATGTGGATTGTGTGGTTGGAACAAAACCGTCGTTCCTTTGAGGATAATGAAAAGACATTGGATGAGTTAAAGGTTTTATGCCAACGTAGTCTTTGGAGTGGTCTCGTTGTTGGGGTTTTACTGATTCTTCTTCTCTCTTTGAGTTTATGTCTTCCCTTAGCTTAGTTTCCTGATTTCTCGTTTTGTTGTGCTGTTTGTTCTATTATTTCTTGTTGTTCATCATAATGAACAACTTGTACTTTTCCTTATTTTCTCATTAATAATAGTTTTCTGATTATCTATCCAAAAAAAAAAAATGATGTCCACACAATAAAGAACAATCAACTCAACTGAAGCTAGAGTGGCGCACTGGCATTTAGGCAAGATGATCATCAATAGATGAAGCATGTATGGTGCTGTGATCTCTTGCAAATTGAAGATAATTGAAAAAAAAAAGTAGAAGGAAAAGTCCAAAAGAAAGGCAAGATAATCATCTATACTTGAAGCATGTATGTGTTGTTTCAGATTTTGTAGTGATCTTTGATAATGATTTGGACAAGCACCACCATTATCACTGGCTATAAGTTCGGGATTGTATCCATTTCAATGCTAAGACACCTGGAAAAACACTAGTTTTAATGTCCTTTTATCATTTCATGCAGATGTGAGCAAACTGAGGTGCCGAATGGGAGGTTTTTAAAAGATGTCATGATTAATAACTATGAATAATGTGGGTTGCCTACACCTAGTGCACCATTGACCTCTTCTGTAGTATTAGCATTGAAATTAATATGACAAACAATACAGCACTCTTGCTTTACTCTGATTTTTGGAAGTCAGTGTGTTTTTCATGTAGAGGAAACTTGATACACCTGAGTCGTGTATTGAGACAATCATGCCGTTCATCAATTTAAAGTTGCTGATGTGATTTGGTTAACTGATAACTGGCTATCCAAATACCAAATTGCTTAAAAAAATTTAATTCCAGAATGCCTCTGCATGCGCTACATAATGTGAATGTAATAGAGTCCAACACCTTAATCCTTCTAACGTGTTTTTTTTTTTTTTTTTAAATCCTTTTAATGTGTTTTTTTTTTTTTGGCAGTTTGTGATCCAAAGAGCCTTCTTTTCATATTTGGGATGCAGTTAGACTACAGTGATGCTCTAATTGGCGGAGGCTTTGCCTTCAAGAACCCAAATGCTACGCAAACATGTGGTTGTGGTAAATCCTTTGCAGCAGAGATGTGAAATTATGTGTAAAACAGCTGTACTAAAGAGTAAATAGATCATATCAATAACTTTGAAATTGTGTATCAACTTGTTGCAATGGATTAATTTGCCAGCAATGTATAATAAAAGCATTTTCTCCCTCAAGCCTTCCAATTAGTTAATTTTTATATTCTAATGCATTTGATATTTCCATAAACTGCTGCCAATTTCTGGATTCACACCATATAGTTGCATCCTAACTAAACCACAATTTCGATATGCTTGCAAGGCTCTTTAACCTGGATAGTACTTTTTTGAAATCTGAATTTGTCTTTCTTAACACAGCCTTAAAACACCACGATGCGGTAGTTATCATTTATTACTAAATTCTGCCCCCGCCCTTGATGTAATCATTAATGCTCTATCATTTATAACTATTTTCAGTTCCATAAATTACATGTATATCTGCTTGTGGGATTTCAATTTCTTTATCTTTTATTCTGGAAAAAGGAAAAAACAATAGCAAAGTATTACTGCCACTTCCTCGTCCTCAAGGAGGCACCTAGTCCTAACATAAACTCATGCTCGCATGTTCGATTTGCTGCATTCATTGGTCTTCATAGAGCATTTCTGAATCATCTCAATTTTCTTTTTAAATTGATGATGTTATATTAGTTTGAGTTTACATCTAAACTAAGTTGTGCTGCACATCTTTGCGCAAGGCTAGGGAGTATGTCAACCATTAACTTTTCTTCTTGCCATACAACAATGCAAAGATCTGACCTTTGACCCCCACATAATAGATGGTCCGGCTCCTTTGCAGAATAGATAGATAATTACATTGCAGTGAACCTGGTGCCACAAACACATCTAGCCATGTAAAAACTCTTCACAGATCTTAAACACAAGTTTCACCGTAACTGTTCCGACTCAATATTAGGTCTTCTGCTACTCTCCAGTCCACAACCCACCCTTGGAAGAACTTTGATAAAGCTATCCAATTCTTGCAAAAAAAAAAAAACTTTTTTTTGGCGGGGACTGAGAATTTTTAAGTCATTGTAGGAACAAACTGAAATATCCGTTAACAAAGAAGCAGCAGCTTTGAATCCCAACAAATCAACTGTACAGACCAATGTTAGAACTAAACATTATTGATCAAAACTTCAAAACTTCCTAACTAAGAAATATTGCTAATCAAACTATGACATTAAGAAGCAAGGTTGTTTCAAAAAGCAACAAGCCTCGTGATCAGCATCGTCCTTGTACATTCTTACAAGAAGTCATTCTCACCATAGCATCAGTTGCAATTGACTTGGAAAGCAAATCCTCACCCTTAATGCACCTAGCCTCTAGCAATCCATTGTTTACACACAGCCACTGTATCACATCCGAGAATAGCTTCGAACTTGTTGGTCTATAATATGGAGCAGCAACAGCACATGGTTGTTGCGGTTACTGTATTACTCTGCTGTCCTGAGCATTGAGTTTAAGCCAATTCAAAAACCGACATCATTGTACAAACTTCATCTAAATTTTGTGATTGGACCAAATTTAGTTTTCTCATTTGATAAAATGTGGGTTGTAACAAAACCTACAAAATTATGTCTCAATTTGTTGAGCTTGGAGGTCAAAGAACATTTTTGGTTGCTTGATTAGGGAGGTGGTTATAGATTCATCAAATTATCTTTTCAATGAATTTCCCACTATGGACTGAACACCAAATTTCCTTTCTTAAGTTACCATATTTGAAACAAAGTTAATCAAAAGATTGTGTTTCTCTTGTTTTGTTATTAATAAATGAAATTATGAAAATGGGAATGTAGCAACGTACCATCTTTCTGGTCGTCTTTCTTCTGCTTTTTAAACGATTCTGGAGGGCTATCCGTAGCAATCTTCTGATCATTTGTATATTTGTTGATATTTTCTTGCTTGGCTGCATGCAGGTCCAAGATTTTACAAAGACTGTAGGAGTTTTTTTCTTTTTTCTCTTTTTGAGACGTATAAATATTACTCATATTATCATACATCTGTAAAGGTTGAACAAGTAACCAAACCTTCCAACCCTTATTCGAGAGTGTGAAAATGCCATTTGGTACAAAGACCAATGGCTTGTAACTATAAGATGGTTGCCAAGAAAAAAATAATATTAAAAGAACAATAAGACATTACAAAATGCTAACACTAGTGTCATAAAAATTAATAAACGTTTCAAAATAAACTTAATTTAAATCAAACTCTAACAACCTACCCTTTGGAATACGGTTCTCTTCTAGCAGTTGTGCCCTGGGCTGCTCTTTTGTCAAATCTGCATGTTAAGCCATTTTAATTAGTAGTTGGGAAATCCATATTTAATATTTTGTTGGGAAAGCCGATAGATAGAGCAAAGAGAACTTTTCTTAATCCTGCTGCTGAAACTTGAAAGTACTTTATAATACAGCTATCCAAAAACAACTCTATTTGCGATGTTTTTATTGCTTGCTAGGATCTTTATAAGGAACTATACATGTTCAATAACTCAAAAATATAAGAATGAATTACAAGCCAAGACTTTTAACTTGGGTGTTACTTTGTTCTTTTGTGGAAGAGAACCTAAGTTTGAATCCCTCCTCCCCCACTTGTTGTAAGCAAATAAATAAGAACAATCTACAAATTTTTAGTTTTTGGAACCCATATTAATGTATGATTTGGTAATTGACAAACAACAATAAAAGGCACCACAATAGCCAATAATATTTAATATATAAATTAAGTTTTTTAATAAAAGTCTTAACAATCTACTGTCTCTCCTAATGTTTTCTTATCTAATAAGTAATAAGATTACCCTTTGGATTCTTTTTCTCTTCTGATAACTTTGGATTTGTATCTGATTGGTTGTGCCCAGTCGATATCTTTGTAAGGTTGGGATTGAGTGGCTCTTCTGGTACATGGCTGGAGACTTTGCCTTCATTGCAATTAGTGCCCCGTTCGCTAACATCCTTTTGCTGCTGCTGTGGCTGCTTCTGCTGCTCCATTGGAGTCCGAATGGGCATTCTAGTAGTATGGTTGTCCTTTCTGCAGGTTGAATATTTATAAATCAAAGAAACTATGAAATTTCTTTCTGGCTCCTTTAATATTTATCTGAATAAATGGTGCTGCTTATGAAAATTGAAACTATACACGTAATAATATGTCAAAGCATTCTAGAACTTGTTGCTAGGTTCTTCAAAGAAGAAGTGATTTCCTCTTCATAAGATTCTCAAAGAAAAATAATGGCAATGGGCTTTATTCTATATCCTACCTGGAAAGGAATAAAGCTTAAACCATGGAAAGGGGATATATGCTACATTGCTAATTAAGCTATATTTATCTATATCCTACCTGAAAATGAATAAAGCTTAAACAGTCCTTTCACTCCTTTGTTCTAGTCTAGTCTAGTCATGAAAAATCACATTCATTACAATAAAGATCATAATTCAGAACCTTACTTTCTTTTAGCTTAGCTTCGAATTTCAGAACCTTCTTTCCTTTGGTCTACTCGTGAAACATGCCATGCATTACAAATTTACAAATAGAACCTTACTTTCATTTTCAAGATCCAATCCCACTTTCTATCCAATGATTTATAAAATTTAAGTCAAAAGGTGCTTCACGAGATAAAGAATCCTCTTCATTTACTTTTGAAATGGAAAAAGTTTATTTTAAGGTGAAGTTTTAATATTGTACTTAAATAAGGTTAAAACATGGTGTCCTGCTATATAAGATCAATTTACATTCCACTATAAAATGGAGCATTACATTTTCAAAACAAATTCAAGGGATCCTTTTTCTTTGTTCACTATACAATCCATGAGATTAGTAACGAGTTAATGCAATGCCAACTATAGCGAAAAGGCATACCATTTTAACTAAATTCTAAATTCACTTCCACATAATGAGGAAAAGTCTACTATCTCAAGCTTTTTTGAGGGTATGATACCTCTACTAGTAACAATGTTACACATAATAGTAACTTTGTCACATCTATTAGTAACTCATATCACATTGAATAGTATATAATTACACAGTTTTTTAGTTTTTATTTATTTATTTTTTCATGTTAGATTGTGATATGATCAAATAAGATAGTGTCCATGTTAAATCAGACGGTAAGTTCTACCATGTCATATAATAACTCATGCTTTAACTTTTAATATTTGTTTTTGTTCATTTTGGATAGGCAGTAACAAGGTCACATGTATAATAAGATCCCCTAGTAAGTAGTAACTCATGCTACATTGAACAACAATTTCGTGATTGAATGAATCGAACCTCGAGTTATGAGTTAAAGCACTTCATTTTAGCTATACTCAATTAAGAAATTGAATTGGGACTTTTTGGAGTGAGTGAAGGAAAGTTCAATTATTTAACTTACTAATCACATTAGTACACTCCATTACCGCTTGGAAAAAAGAGACTAAGGATCTCAAATTTTTTTTTTTTTTTTGGGTAGAACTAAGGATCTTAGTTGTAGTTTATATGATATCTTTTATAAATTTGGCAGGAACTTAAAAATAGTAGTAGTAATAATAATAATAATAACTATAAACATAAATTGGTACTCTCAAGCTTTGATTTTCCGTAGAAATGCGACTTGAAGAATAGCTTTATGGATCACAAGTCACAACTATAGTATGGATAAGTATATTGTCACAACATGAACAAAATTGATTTGCATATCTGTTAGGTTCAGCATATTGGAATAACAAGTTAACAGTAATGCAGTAAAAAAAATTACTCTCTCTTCAATTAACAGTAATACAGTACTCTCTCTTCAATTATTGTTTAAGATATTAAAAATGCAAACTTTTTAGGGATGCCAATAGAGAATCGTGTATTAGATCTGCGAAATGATGACTTTTTGTTTCCATTTCTTACTGACCAAACAGTGCGTTAGGTTTTCTTTGTTCGATGGATTTTATTGTGGATCTGTTGGGTGTGTAGAAGTTTAGGGTTTGGAGTGTAGGAAATGGTAGATTTTAGGGTTTGAAAATTGTGTAAAAGCATGATTTTTTTTTTGATGTTGTGTTGTGTGTGTGTGAGTGGGAGCTTATCAGTGTTAGAAATTCTATATGTGTACAAATGGGTAAAATAATCGGCATGGCAACGATAGTGTGAAGGCAGAAATTGATATTTAGTTGGATTCACCTTTTGTAAAAATATACATTGTGTGATGGGGAATGAAATGAATAAAAATGAAGGGTGGTTTGTGTCAATGTTTTTTAATCCAAAAACAATAACAGTAATGTAGGTGTAATAGTCGTAAAACGGTTATTGTGTGTGTGTGTGTGTAGTTAGATAAGGTGGCGTGAGGAACTAAATTATGTTTATGTGACCTATTGTTTTGAAAAAATAACATATGTTTGGATGGGGAGAGAGAGAGAGAGAGAGAGAGAGAGAGAGAGTAAAGGAAAAGGGAATATGGGGAAAATGTACTAAAGTTTAGTGCATTTGGCTACCTTTCCGTCTCATTTCATCTAATTCCCATCTCCAAGTTCTTAACATACATTTAAGATGATAATTAACTACAATTATGTGTTTTGATGCAAGTGGACAATCCCCCCCCCCCCCCCACCCCCAAAAAAAAAAAAAATCCCACATTCCATTCTCTTAGTTGGTGATGTTTTTGCAAGATTGGCTGCAGTTTTGAGTAAAATTATTTGCTTCTTATTAGGAACTTAAATTGCACAAAGCTCCAATACTTTTAATTCTTTCTCTCACTCATGTCAATATATATATATATGTACATATATGAATGTGTGTATATATGTACTATGTGTATATATATTTGCTTACTATTTTATAGGATTTGGTCAATGCAATGAGTTGACTTTATACTCTATTTTTATTCTGCTTGTTCTTTCTCACTTTTTCTTTTCTTGTAGATACAGTTTTGTGGTAGCCAAATCACTTTCAACAAACACATGCTATTCCAGCCCGTTGCTTTGCCAAACAAGCTGATCGCCTGCTCTAAAGGGAGATGGTAAGTGAATATGAAGGTTTCTTGTTGTTGCCATCAATTATTAGTGCTTTTAACATGCATATTGGTAGCTTTTCATCACATGGCACGTAACTGCATGTGTGTATATGCATAAACAGTCATGTGCACACGTCATGTGTGTCTTATTTGTCAGTCCATGCTTATAACGTGCATATGTTAAGATTTCTAGGATTTTTTTTGTAAATCGTGAACACGATTCTTCATGTATGTTAAAGATATCTCTATGATCACGCAGAATGATTACTGTGGAAAGTTGAACCATGATATTAATATTCATAATCATTTCAGGGCATCCACNGCAGATAATTCACTGTTGATTTAGTTGTCTTTTGATGAAATTTGAGATATTATCTGTAACAACACAATGTAATTTTCTTACC
Organism: Quercus suber; assembly: GCF_002906115.3. NCBI lineage: Eukaryota > Viridiplantae > Streptophyta > Magnoliopsida > Fagales > Fagaceae > Quercus > Quercus suber. Next base: position 524,705 of record NW_027069483.1, read on the forward strand.
TTAAAACATTCTTTCCATTTTTTTCTTTTTTATGAATCATTCTCTTTTTATCTTTCCATGGGTTGGGATTAACATTTTTTTTTTTTTTTGAGAATCAGGGATTAACATTTCATTTAAAGTCAACACTTTTATTTATTTATTTATGAGATACATTTTTTTTCTTACCAAAAAAAAAAAAAAAAAAAGAGGATAAGGAGCATTGAACCAAAGTTCTCTTCATGATAATATTACTAAACTACAAAGCTATTTAGTATTTGCCAAGGGAAGTGACTCCAAAAGAGAAAAGTTAATGGTCATTTTGTTACCAGTATGCACACAATTAGATGGATACAAAAAAACTATTTCTCCCTAAAAAAATAAAAGACTTTGATGTTGAATTTCATTACCTTTTAGTTTTTTTTAGAAGATTATTAACTTTTGGTTACTTTTGGAATAATATACAATTATATTACTAATCTAGTAATTCTACTACTGATTTAGAAGGGACATTAAACTTATAATTAAAAAAAGTAAAATATTAGTGTAGGGTCACGATTTATAGCCCAAGCCCGAAAGGTGTAGGATATTGCCCAATGAGCTCAGTACAATAAATTTGTAGAGAGTGGGTAAAAGAACTAGGCCCTTTTTGAATTTGACAACGGCTAATATTGATTTACAAGACGAACAAACAAGTAAGACGTATAAGATTGAATAAAATCATTGTCCGATGAGATAGATTATGATATAAATCAATAGAACTGATTGCAAATCTAGTTTTGGGTGCTAAAGTAGTCTCTTTCTATTTTTTCCGATCTCCCCTCCTATGGAGGATACTTCCTATTATATAGTTCATCTTGGACAATCTTTACTTTCCACTTGTCAAATAACTTGAATTGCTACTTGAGTACTTGTTTCATCAATCACCTCCTCTAGACTTTTGTGAGTTGTAGTTGCCAATGCATTGCTATTCAGGGGTCTTCTTCACATAAATGTGGTGGTAGCAGTTTTTCCTTGGATATTTCTGAGTTTATGCCAATTATATTCATAATCATTTCACGGCATCCACTGTTTGGGACCATTCTTTTGATGGATCTGACAAATGTTGCTATGTATGATGATTGTCATCATATATTGACGTATTAATGATCCATTACTAATAGATTTTTGTTTAATTTTTGGTACATGTTTTTTTCTTTTATCAATGAATTCTTTGCCTGCATGAACTTTTAATTGACAAATGATTACATTTGAACCCAAAAGAAATGTTGAAGGGCATCTTTCTTGAGGTTAAGAATAAATTTGAGACAGCCACGGGGATACTTCGCAAGGAGAAAATCACTATTGACCCGAAAGATCCAGCTGCTGTTGCTCAGTATGCCAAGGTCATGAAGACAGTAAGAGAAAAGTAAGTATTTGTTTTCTTTTACCCTTCACCTTTTTTCACCATCATTCTTCTAATTTGTATCTACCTCTTATTGTTATATTGAAACAAATGCTATGCCTGTTTATGTGTATGCATGCATTAATTTATTTATTTAGTTGGTAATTAGTTTATGCAACTAGTGGATCTTTTGGGGGAAATGTTATTTGAGTCAAAGCTCATTAGCATGCATTCGTTAATTTTTCAAAATGTTTTTGTTGTGCAAATTTCAAGGGGGTATGTATATAATAGTGATATGTATGTATGTATGTTGCTATTATGCATCTATTTGTGCATCTTGTACTACTGCAAAATTGGAGGAAAAACATATGTAAGGAGTGGCAAGTAAATGTAAAGGAAGTTGGTAGAAAAGGAACTAAACAAATTCTATATTTTGGGGGTTGGGGCAAACCTCACACAAACACACCCTATCAACCAAAACAGCTCGAACAAGAAGAAGCAGCTCAGAACGACGCCGCTGAGAGTCTACTCCTATCATGGCCTTCTCGTCCCGCCTTTTGTCCAAATCCAAACAGGTCTGTTACTCACTTCCTCTTATTGTCGATCCGAATACCGATATTCCTATCCCTATTTTGCTTTACTCTATCTAGGATTTCGTTGATCAATTTTTTTGTTTATGAGTATTGAATATGTTTGTGTACTCTGAAAATGCAAACTTTTTAGGGATGCCATAGAGAATCGTGTATTAGATCTGCGAAATGATGACTTTTTGTTTCCATTTCTTACTGACCAAACAGTGCGTTAGGTTTTCTTTGTTCGATGGATCTTATTGTGGACCTGTTGGGTGTGTAGAAGTTTAGGGTTTGGAGTGTAGGAAATGTAGATTGTTAGGGTTTGAAATTGTGTAAAACATGATTTTTTTTTTTTTTTTTTTTGATGTTTGTGTGTGTGTGTGTGTGTGTGTGTGTGTGTGAATGGGCTTATCAGTGTTAGAAATTCTATCTGTGTAGCAAATGGGTAAAATAATCGGCATGGCAACGATAGTGTGAAGGCAGAAATTGATATTTAGTTGGATTCAACCTTTTGTAAAAATATTCATTGTGTGATGGGGAATGAAATTATAAAAATGAAGGGTGGTTTGTGTCAATGTTTTTTAATCCAAAAACAATAACAGTAATGTAGGTGTAATAGTCGTAAAACGGTTATTGTGTGTGTGTTAGTTAGATAAGGTGGCGTGAGGAACTAAATTATGTTTATGTGACCTATTGTTTTGAAAAAAATTACCTATGTTTGGATGGGAGAGAGAGAGAGAGAGAGAGAGAGAGAGAGAGAGAGAGAGTAAAGGAAAAGGGAATATGGGGAATTTTTTGGATTGCATTGAGGAGTCATTGAATGAAATAT
>NW_027069483.1:527490-565397 GCF_002906115.3 Quercus suber
TTTTTTTAATCCAAAAAAATAACAGTAATGTAGGTGTAATAGTCGTAAAACGGTTATTGTGTGTGTGTTGTAGTTAGATAAGGTGGCGTGAGGAACTAAATTATGTTTATGTGACCTATTGTTTTGAAAAAAATTACCTATGTTTGGATGAGAGAGAGAGAGAGAGAGAGAGAGAGAGAGAGAGAGAGAGTAAAGGAAAAGGGAATATGGGGAAAATGTACTAAATTTAGTGCATTTGGCTACCTTTCCGTCTCATTTCATCTAATTCCCATCTCCTATAGTTCTTAACATACATGTAAGATGATAATTAACTACAATATAGCGTGTTTTGATGCAAGTGGACAATCCCCCACCCCCCCCCCCCCCCCCCCACAACAAAAATCCCACATTCCATTCTCTTAGTTGGTGCTGTTTTGTAAGATTTGGCTGCAGTTTTGAGTAAAATTAATTTGCTTCTTATTATGGAACTTAAATTGCACAAAGCTCCAATACTTTTAATTCTTTCTGTCACTCATGTCAATATATATATGTACATATATGAATGTGTGTATACATGTACTATGTGTATATATATTTGCTTACTATTTTATGGGATTTGGTCCATGCAATGAGTTGAATTTATACTCTATTTTTATTCTTCTTGTTCTTTCTCACTTTTTCTTTTCTTGTAGATACAGTTTTGTGGTAGCCAAATCACCTTTCAACAAACACATGCTATTCCAGCCCGTTGCTTTGCCAAACAAGCTGATCGCCCTGCTCTAAAGGGAGATGGTAAGTGAATATGAAGGTTTCTTGTTGTTGCCATCAATTATTAGTGCTTTTAAATGCATATTGGTAGCTTTTCATCACATGGCATGTAACTACATGTGTGTATTTGCATAAACAGTCATGTGCCCACGTTGTGTGTGTCTTATTTGTCAGTCCATGCTTATAACGTGTATATGTTAAGATTTCTAGGATTTTTGTTGTAAATCGTGAACACATTTATTCATGTATGTTAAAGATATCTCTATGATCACGCAGAATGGTTACTGTGGAAAGTTGAACAATGATATTAATATTCATAATCATTTCACGGCATCCATTGTTTGGGACCATTCTTTTGATGGATCTGTCAAATGTTGCTATGTCTGATGATTGTCATCATATATTGACGTATTAATGATCCATTACTGATAGATTTTGTTTAATTTTTGGTACATGTTTTTTTCTTTTTATCAATGAATTCTTTGCTTGGACGAACTTTTAACTGACAAATCATTACATTTGAACCCAAAAGAAATGTTGAAGGGCATCTTTCTTGAGGTTAAGAATAAATTTGAGACAGCCATGGGGATACTTCGCAAGGAGAAAATCACTATTGACCCGGAAGATCCAGCTGCTGTTGCTCAGTATGCCAAGGTCATGAAGACAGTAAGAGAAAAGTAAGTATTTGTTTTCTTTTACCTTTCACCTTTTATCACCATAATTCTTCTAATATGTATTTCTGTTGTGCAACTTTCAAGGGGGTATGTATATAATAGTGATATGTATGAATGTATGTATGTATGTTGCTATTATGCATCTATTCATGCATCTTGTACTACTGCAAAATTGGGGGAAAAACATATGTAAGGAGTGTCAAGTAAATGTAAAGGAAGCTGGTAGAAAAGGAACAAAATTACTTTTATATTTTGGGGGTTGGGGCAAACAATAGCGCTGGGAAGGGTTATAAAAATTCCAATAAAAAAAGGGTGAAATCAATTTAAGAATGATGATAGGATGCATCTTAATTAGACTTAAAAGGTTTACTAATTATATATTAATATCTTTTTCCTAAGTATCTTAATTCCCAACTCCAGAAGCATCCACAAAATGCTATCATTAGTTGTGCTCATTTTTTACACACTCTTAGAATTTCATTTGAGACTTCACTCATGCTCAAGTTTTTTTTTTTTTTTTTTCACAATTCAATTGTAAAAATAAAATCATGCAAAAGTTTGATGAGATCGTAGGGATAAATCATTTTTCCCCATTGATCTTAGCCATTGGCGTTGGATAATCTGAACTGTTCCATATATTTTTTTTGATAAGTAAAACTGTTCCATATATTATAGGTAGCTTTGTTCTCTTGTATCCTCTTCCTGTTTGTATCTATTCCCCCCTTTTTATTTCTTGTTCAGGAAAATATTGAACTTGAATTAGAATATTGTGCCTTTTGATTGGGAACCCTTCATTTCACGGTTATCATTTGAATTGGCTCAAGATGGAACAGTTATGCATTGTTAAAAACTTATTGGTCCACGCTCTTGAAATTAAAACTTTTTTAACACACACACAGTGATAGTGCCAAGTCAAAAGTGAAAATTTGGATTTCATGATTGACATTAAATATGTTGATGAATTTGGGCATTCCTGGCTTGGCTGCATTTATGGAATATCACATGCATAATGATATTATATAATACATTAGATTTGATTAATGATACTAGTAAGCATCCTGTTAATAGTGTGATTAACATCCTTCCTCAACTGCTTATATATCACTGTACAAGAAGTAAAGAATAAGTTCATATCTGTTTGGTGGGTGAATCACTTTCATTTTTATGCACTTGGTGTAACCTTTATTAAGTATGATGAGTTCGCCGATTCATTTCTGCTGTGCTTTCTGCAGGGCTGACTTGTTCTCAGAATCCCAAAGGATTCAGTTCACCATACAATCACGAACTCAAGATATTCCTGATGCACGATCATATCTGTTGACATTGAAGGAAATACGAATTAAGTATGTGATATTCTGTTATTCACCTTATTGCATCCTCTACTTTAGATATGACCAGTGCGGCTAATAAATTTTCCTGCTGAAAGCTATTTGTAGGATTCTAAATACCTTTATTTCTACATGACATGTTATTCATGCTTACATACATATATTTTTTTTGTTGCAGGAGGGTCTCACAGATGAACTTGGTGCGGAGGCAATGATGTTTGATGCACTGGAAAAAGTTGAAAAGGAACTCAAAAAGCCCCTTATGAGGAATGACAAGAAAGGAATGGCTGTTCTTATGGCCGAGTTTGATAAAATCAATAAGAAGTAATTGTCATCTTGACCTATTTGAACTTCGTACCTTTTTTTTTTTTGGAATATCAGTAACATTTTAACTTGATCTATGTTGCATCTAAAGTTGTTCCACTTAGCTAGCTATAAAGTGTTTGCTAGGTGTACACAGGCTTTGTTGTGTTTTGTAGTAAGATCATCTTACTTTCCATTGGTCCTTAGGCTTATGTGGGCTCATCTGATCACTGATGTGTATAATAATGTACTTATATGTCTTACTGTTTTTCATGGTTACATCATATGAATTATTAGTGCTCTAGGTTCAAGAGGAGCCCCTGGGAGAGTTGGCATGTCTGTAGCGATTAAAGTAGTTCCTCCTGGGAGGATATTTGTCTTTAATATATGATTTTTAGGAAAGGGAATGAAATTTCAAGATATAAAGCATTGTCGTACCGGCTAAATTAGTCTTACACAACATTTGAATTTTTCAATGGAGTGAAAATATAGGATTGGTTTTTGTATGCAACTCACTTTTTCATTTTTTTATTTTTATTATTATTTTAAGAAAGCAATAAGAAGTCTTTCTTTTTGGATAGCTCAAAATAATTATTTTGTTTCTTCATGCGACTCTGTTTGCTATTTTGAGAAAATTATATGATAAAAGAAATATATCAATATGTGTGAACCCATGCACTTTTATTTCTATTTATCTTCACTGGTAAAAGGTTACAGGTTGATTAATGAAGTTGGAGTTTTCGGTGAGATATAGCATAGCTTGCTTTATGTGATCACTTATTCAACACGTTTATCTGTTAAGGATGAGTTTAGTATGGTTCTATTATTCATTTAAATTTGTTTTTGTTAATTAACTTCTTTTTCCTTTTAGGCTTTCTATGTGTTCCCTTTTACTTTACATGGTTGTGTGAATATAGAGGTGAATTGCTTATTCCTTTTTTGAAGTTTTTCACTCTTTGAATTATTAACACTAGGATTGTTGAGGCCTACTGGTAGTTGATCTGGTTGATGACTTGTCTGAACTCTGGGCCATACGTCAGACTGGTTGTAGCATTTTCTGTTTTACCTACTGCATTTAATTATGAATGANTGAATGTAGCAAATCTCAGATTTTAGTGATGGTATCTCTGTGGTACTTTTTTGTTGCTTCTCTAGTTGAGGTGTGATGTAGATTTCATTGGTTTTTTTTTCTTCTTTCCCTGATCTTTCCAGGCTTGGAATTCGAAAGGAAGATTTGCCCAAGTATGAAGAACAGCTAGAACTCAAAATTGCCAAGGCACAGCTAGAGGAATTGAAGAAGGATACTCTTGAAGCAATGGAAACTCAAAAGAAGCGGTATGTTGATGCTTGCTGACAATCTTATTCTAATCACTTTTTTTCCTTGAAAGTCAATTTCTGGCAGACCATCTGGGTCTCCTAGATGATTGGGAGATCAAAATTTCTGGGAATTCTTTGTGAGCTTAGACTCTTGCTTGGGAGAAAATTCAATCTGATCCCTTTGTTGATTTTGATAAATAGCTATGAATATGGTTTTGTGCAAAAATGGATTTAACTATTGAGACCACCAGGGTAGTAGCACAATTGGCTACAGACCATGCCTCATGAAGAGAGGTCACTAGTTTGAATCTTTCATTCCCCCTCCCTCCCCTAGGGGCCAAAACTACTGTTAATATTTTTAACCATTGAAATATGTGCAAGGGTCTTTATCTGGGGAAGGGGAGGAATAAGGGCCGAAAGTTGGCAATGCATTGATTTGATCCCATTTTAAGGAATGCATACAAAACAAACTAAATTTGTAAGTATAACTTCTTATACAGATTAGCATATATATTTGTTGGAGTGGAGAGGATTCTTCTGTATAATGTAATGCTGACCATGTTGAAATTAGTGAGTCTAGTGCTGATTGAGGTGGTTTCTATATGGGATTAGTTTTTATTTTTATTTTTTTTGAAATTGTTCAAATTCAGAGGCCAATGACAATTTGGAGGCCTCAGCAAGTAGCAAAGTCTGTATTGGTCCATTATTTACATCCAGGGTGAAAGGTACTCGGTAGACCAATGTGGCCAAGTTAGATTAATAATATTACTGGAAGCACATTCGTTATATTTATTTGTCTGTTTAGTAGACATCTCTGCAGAATATTACCTTAACTGATTTGAAATTAATACATGGTCTTGGTTTGATTTCAGGGAGGAATTCAAGGATGAGCAAATGGTTGATCCTAAGTCGTTGGATATCCGAAACTTTATCTAAGATTGAGATTTGCCTTGTACTTGTTTGTTTGGGGTTAAATAATTGTTTGGGCAGAGTGAAAACCCTCAATTTTTGTTTGGGAAATGGACATAGGAGAGTAAATCTCCATTTTTCTTTGTAACGCTTGTATACTTGGATATGGATATCTGGTCAATGAATTCAAAATAAGTTTGTGTAGTTATTACAAGATTGCAAATCTTTTATAAATCACAGGATTTGAGGTCCAAAGGATTCAAATCCCATGATTTGTAATTACATTTTTTGTGAAGCTGTTATTTAGGAACTCTAGAGAGCATTTTCGAAATCTCTATCAAAGTAACATATAAATCGTTGCCTTAGTTATTCACTAATCCAATTACGCGGAGGGTTTGAGCTTCGTATAGAAATTCATGCTTTGACCATAACAGTTACTTCCAGTTACTACTATTGTTTTGCATATACGGTTCTTAATAGGTGTTCAGGCAACATTAATGGTACAAATCTCACATCTAGGGACTGTCTTTTAAGATTTGCATCACTAGTCTATATTTTTTATTAGACTCCAGGAAGCAATATTGGGACTTATTTCCATTTCATTTCCACACAACATATAAAAAGACTCTGTGTGGTAGCGCAGTAACGTTGGCAGGGGAGCTGTGCATTTTTCAGGTCGAGTTTGAAGGTGAATGTAAGAATGCGATCTCTGCTATAAAAAATTATTAAATAGTTGTCCACTAAATAGCGTCTAAGACTTTAAGTTCATGAAGAGGAGCCTACATCCAAAAAAAAAATCATGAAAGTGAAAGGGGGCCTTAAGAGTTTGTCTTTTGTTGCGGCAAGAGAGCTACTGATGCCTTAGATTAAAAAAGAGGACATTCTCAATTGGTTTCAATCTTTTTTAAAATGTTTTGAGTTCTACGTGTTTGTTAAACCCCCTAGCCGAGGAATAACCTTGTTAATCCAAGGTGACAAAACAACACATTCTGTAAGAAGGGACAAAAACAATTCTACTGAGCAAAGGATGTTGATGGCCAACTTCAGTTGCTACAGAGAAAACTCATTGTTTGCTGTTTCCTTATTTTTACTTAACTGGGTTAAGCTTTTAGTTTTATCTTTTTACCCTGTTGATCCTTCATTCATTAGAACTAGAATGGGAATAAAAATTGGCAAATATCAAACCATATCATTTAAATAATGTTTTATTGAATTGGTAAAAAAAAAAAAAGATCATACTCTAAATTGATGCCACTATAACTTTTGAGCTTGGAAATGGGATGGAAAAATGAATGTAGATTATGCAAGCATTAAAGTAAAAGAAATAAATGCACGTAGAGATGGGAGAAACCCACAGGCCAAAAACTGAAATATTAACTAGTGTTATGTCATTGCACATGCACAGTTAGTTAACTAAATTTGCAGGTCTCTCCTCACTCTCCAGAACCTTTACACTAATGATTATTAAAAAACATAAACCATGACACTAATTAAACTTTTGTAATTAACCAAGTCTTAACCAACTTCCTATAATATAAATAGGTCCAGTACAGTAAAAATAGATTATAATAATACACATTTTCGAAGAAAGTACTCTGCCAAAAACGTGCGGTGCAAGATATCAAGATTCCCAAGAAACCAATTGCCATTGAGTACGTTCTCTGAATCTTCTTCTTCTTTTTGTGTTCTCTGAATCTTCTTCTTCATTTTGTTTTGTTTTGTTTTGTTTTTTGTTTTTTGTTTTTTGTTTTTTTTTTTTTTTTTGGGCTGTGTATTCTGAATCTCCTTCTNTGACTCCAGAAACCCACAGGCGGCGAAACTTGCTTCTTGAATTTTACCTAATTATTTTAGTATGTTCTTCTTCTCTGTTTCTTGTTTTTTTGATAAGCTTCCTCTGTTTCTTGTTTTTTTGATAAGCTTCCTCTGTTTCTTGTTTTTTCTTCTTTCTGAGCACAGACACCACAGACACCACCACCACCCCCAAACCCACCTTAAACCACCAACAAAAAACTTGCTTCTTGAATTTTACCTAATTATTTTAGTATGTTCTTCTTCTCTGTTTCTTGTTTTTTCGCACTCTTCTGAATCTTCTTCTTCAATTCTATAATTTCCCTCTTCCACCACCGCCACACACACCTCCACCACCACCACCATCACCAGCAACCCACAAAAGCATCACCACCACCACCTAAAACCACCACACAAAAAAACCCATCGCCAAACCCACCATTACTGTGTAGAATTTTACCTAATTATTTTGGTATGTTTTGTTCTTTAAATAGAAAAATGGTCAGGTGTGCTGTTTGCAAACATAGGAAGAATGAGGAATGCGAGCCAGGATGTTGGTTTGGTGAGATTTTTCCAGAGAATGATAGGAATTTCAAAAAATTGGTGGATGCTTGGGGTTTAATCGGCGTTCAAAGGCAACTTCGTTCGGTGGAGGCCCATGAAAGACCGGACTTGATTCGGTCTTTGGTGTTTGAAGTGGACCACAGACTAAGGGACCGGGTTCGTGGGGTTCATGGGTATGTCCAACAGTTAGAACAACAATTGGGACAATTACAACAAGGTTGGCTTCAACCCTATCAGCCATTTCCGGCCCAATTTCATTTCCCATTCCTTCATCCTGGCTATCTTGGTGGCCCACTTCCGCGTTATCAACCAATTCCCATTCCCAATCAACAGCCCGAGCCCGAGCCCCAGCCCCAGCCCCAACCAAACCCTTATATACCCTACCAGCCCATTAATCCAAATGGGCAGCCCCACATACCGTACCAGCCCATTAATCCAAATGGGCCCCCCTTTGGATGGGGCTATATGCCACCACCATACCAGCCTCAACCTCAACCAAATCCTCCAGGGCCTCATCCGGAGCCCCCAGAACCTCAACCTCCTCATCTGGAGCCCCCAGAACCTCAACCTCAACCTCAACCTCAACCAAATCCTCCAGGGCCTCATCCGGAGCCCCCAGAACCTTAACCTCCTCATCTGGAGCCCCCAAAACCTCAACCTCAACCTCAACCAAATCCTCTAGGGCCTCATCCGGAGCCCCCAGATGGGAAGGTGGAGAAGGAGGCTGAGCCAACAGCGCCAGAGGTGGCTGAGGAGGTGCCTGCGGTAACAGGGGATGAGCTCCAGCCCTTCAACAATCCAGAGCCAGAGGCAGAGGAGGGTGAGCCAACGGTGACATAGGTGGCTGAGGAGGTGGCTGCGGTAACAGGGGATGAGCTCCAGCCCTTCAACAATCCAGAGCCAGAGGCAGAGGAGGGTGAGCCAGAGGCAGAGAATCCTTCACCATTTTGGGACTTGGGAGTAGGTATCCCATATAAGGGTAAGTATTATGGACTGTGACGACAGATGATTTTGATTTCGATTTTAGCATTTACTTGCATATATGGAATTGGGAATTGGTTGATTTCAGGGAGGAATTCAAGGATGAGGAATTGGTTGATCCGAAGTCGTTGGATATCCAAATCTTTATCTAAGATTGAGATTTGCCTTGTACTTGTTTGTTTGGGGTTAAATAATTGTTTGGGCAGAGTGAAAACCCTCAATTTTTGTTTGGGAAATGGACACTGGAGAGTAAATCTCCATTTTTCTTTGTAACTCTTGCATACTTGGATATGGATATCTGAAGAACCCATCTATTTTTTGAAAGGGGTCAAAGAACAACGGTTGACAATTCAGATTTTAAACAGTTTAAAACAGAAACGTATGTATATTGGAGATTTAATATGATAATTCGTAAACTAAATGCAGTGGTGAGAAGTTTCAGCGAAAAAGACTATTTGATGTAAAAAAAGAGTGCTGACCTTTAAAAAATAATGTTGCAGAGAAGAGATGAGGCAGAGCAGCAAATCATATGGCAGTTGCAGTTAACGATTACATTGTCCTCATTAGCTTGAATATGAATATCAAGATCAAAAACTGAGGTAAATAATTCCTTAATATGCAGTAACACAGAGTTTAACAAAATCTTCACTCTAAACTTCAGATTTGGCAAATAAAATCAATCTGTAAAGAAAAAAGCTTGCTAAAACATGAAAATCAGAATCGATTCAAACACAAATACACTAAATGGACAAAATCTAATACGAAGTATGAGATTAGTAGAAGGGAAATCAGACCATCCTAACCTATCAGTTTGTTCTAGCAGCTCTTCTTGGAAGTTACCCAAGTGTTGTAATTGACAAAGATCTCAACAAATCTGTAATTTCAATAGAATTACAGGGTCAGAATTAAGCTTTCAAATTTAACTATTAAAATCATGGGTGACACTCCCAATATCTTCAAAACAGAAGGCAAATATGATAAATTAGGTATAAAATATTAAATTATAGGAAATAAAATTCTTGGTAAATTAACTTAATAACTAAATAGAATAGACTGAAAATAACATAAGAAAGGCAGAATTTTTTAATAATAAACAGATTTTGAAAATTAACAAAACAAAACTCACAAACATAATAATAAATGATTCTAAAATACATTCATAACTGATTGTGCATGATGTGTGGAGAGCAAAACTTCATCTTTCTTTGAATTATAAGTTGAAATCCAAAATCAAAACAGCCCAAATATATTAATTTGATGTGAGGAGAGGAAGGAAGGAAGGAAGACAGAGAGGCTATCGTTAGAAGCCTAAACGAAAGCTGAAACCGTAGAACAGGAAGATGAAACCGTGAGCGAAACAGTAGAACAGAAGCTGAAACCATGAGAATCAAAAAGTGGGGAAGGGGAAAGGGAAGGGACTAAACCTGAAACAATGAAACAAAACGTGGGACTGAGAGACAGGAAGTTGTAACCGTGAAAAAACATTAGGTTTGACAAAGGGTATTAGTTGAAAAGGCTTTGGGTGTGAGCTTGGGTTTTATAATGGGTTTGGGCTTTATAATGGAATTAAATGTAAAAGAAGTGAGCTTTAAAGTGGAGACATGGCTGGAAATAATTTTAGTTTTATTAGGATTTTAAAATTGGTAAAATGTATTTTAAAATTAAATTAAAATTTCAGAAAAGATGATGGAAATGATGTGGCTGCTGACGTGGCTTAATGTGAGCGTAGCAACATTAAATGCTACGCTTCAGCTTTTAGTAATATATAGATGAGAAAAATTTAGTAATGGGCTAAGATGGTTGTTGTGGTTATCATGGAGCATCTGGTGCTATGATGATCTGTTGTGATTGGGTTTGGGGCTGCTGTATTAGCTTTACAGGGGTCCTAGGTCTCTATTAATATGTCTTGCATAGCCCCTTCTCTGGTATCTGTCTTTAGTTAGAGGTTGTTTTAACTCTAGTCTGATTTTATAAGGGGCTCCATGTGTAGCCAATGACCTTTCAAATGTCGTCCCCGAGCGTTCCTAGAGTTCAAATTTCTAATTTCCCACATAAAATGTACCCAAAAGGGTTTCATTTGTTTGTGCTTGTACGGTCTTGAATACTTTCCCTCTGCTAGTGTCTTGAGCCTTCTTAGGTCCTTGACAGTGTATTGTGTTTCTTTGATCACCAATATTAATATTTTTTGAATTCATCATAAAATAAAATAAAAATATTGCGGTGTCCTTTTTCTCTCTAGAAAATCAACTTGAATTGATTGCATCTACAAAGCTAGAAAGAAGGCAAAATTTCAGTACTTTTCTCTGTATAAGTTAGATGTCAACCCTCTGTCCCTCGGAGTTGCGCTTTATGGATTGAGGATGTCTGTTTTGATTTGAAGTAATACTGCCGTTCCCACCAAGAAGGAGAGGGAATATATCACCATCCATGACCACCAGGCATCTATAACTCTCTTAGTTTATGAGGGTGAGAGAGCAGGATCTTGTGATATCAACTTGTTGGGAAATTCCTCCAACCATCTTCAAATTCCTTAGAGAATATTATTTGCATTTGGGATATGGACTATTTAGAACCACCGTAACAGTGTGGTTTTTAAAAACAAACCAATCAGCCACTCCATCCACAAGGAGATTATTCACAGAGCAGCAGAGTATTCATTCATTGCTCAAAACTTTTCAAATTGCAAGCCTTGGATTGAAAGAAGCATTCGATGGGAGAGGCCTAATAGAGGCTGGCATAAGTTAAACACGGATGGATCTTCCCTAGGCAATCCTGGTTTGGCTAGTGGAGGGGGTATTCTGCGAAATGAGGTGGGTGGTTGGATAAGAGCATTCATTAGGAAGATTGGTATAACCACCAGCTTTGTAGCTGAGCTTTGGGCGCTTAGGGATGGTCTTAGCATTTGTGTGGATATGTAGATTCCAGCTCTTGAAGTTGAATTAGACGCTAAAGTGGTTGCTGACTTGATGAACAATACCACAAGTTTGAATGCTGAGTTTGCGGCCATTGTGGCTGACTGCAGGCAGCTCTTACCTCAAATTCCCCAAGTTAAAGTCTCCCATTGTTACCAAGAAGCAAATCGTTGTGCCGATGCCCTCGCAAGACTAGGCTGCACTGCATCTCTGAATGTTATGTTCTTCAATTCCCCCCCCCCAAGCATTTTGAATGTTTTTCTGTCTGATTTGTATGATCTGACTCAGATCAGATTCTGCCCTGTAATTGACACTCCTATTTCTATTTAATTGAATATGTTCCCAGGTTACCAAAAAAAAAAACTTGTTGGGAAATTTTACGATTCCTGTTACTCCTGCACCCAATTTGATGCACTGGAAAAAGTTGAAAAAGAACTCAAAAAGCCCCTTATGAGGAATGACAAGAACAAAATGGCTGTTCTTATGGCTGAGTTTGATAAAATCAATAAGAAGTAATTGTCATCTTAACCTATTTGAACTTCGTACCTTTGTTTTTTGTTGGTAATATCAGTAACTTTTTAACTTCATATATGTTGCATGTAAAGTTGTCCCACTTAGCTAGCTATAAAGTGTTTGCTAGGTGTACACAGGCTTTGTTGCGTTTTGTTTTAAGATTATCTTACTTTTTGTTGGTCATGTGGGCTCATCTGACCTTTTGTTGGCATTTTCTCTGTTGGAGAGATTTTCAAAGAAGTTGACACAAACACGCATATGCTAAAAAAAGGAGGAATTTCATTTATTAATATTGGTTCCCAGAAAATTATATGGAAAACAGAAATTTCATTAAATAATTTAGAGTTCAAAGTTATGATTTCAGCTCGCAGTATATCTAAATGCGCCTTGTGCTCTGTCTAGTAGAAGGTCTGCTTGTGGGTAATGATTTGCTTATTTGGGATTTGTCTCCTCATAACTATGCTTGTATTGTGCTCTTAATCCTAAAGAAAGTGTGTTGCTTATACATCTTTCTTCTAAGTGGTCATCTGGCTTTGTTAATTTAATTTTAGGCTCCTTTTGTTACATGACAAGTCCTGATTACTTTATGTTTATCTGTATTCAATTTACTTCTTTGTGTTTTTTGCTCTTAAAAGAATATGGCAGAAGAAGGAGAAATTTGAAAATGGATTTATGTGTAGCCAATGACCTTTCAAATGTCATCCCCAAGCGTTCCTAGAGTTCAAATTTCTAATTTCCCACATAAAATGTACCCAAAAGGGTTTCATTTGTTTGTGCTTGTACGGTCTTGAATACTTTCTTTTTGCTAGCGTCTTGAGCCTTCTTAGGTCCTTTACAGTGTATTGTGTTTCTTTGATAGGATTATTAACTCTAGGATTGTTGAGGCCTACTGGTAGTTGATCTGGTTGATGACTTGTCTGAACTCTGGGCCATACATCAGACTAGCTGTAGCCTTTTCTGTTTTACCTACCTATTTAATTATGAATGGTAGCAAATCTCAGATTTTAGTGATGGTATTTCTGTGGTACCTTTTTGTTGCTTCTCTAGTTGAGGTGTGATGTAGATTTCATTGCTTTTTTTTCTTCCTTCCCTAATCTTTCCAGGCTTGGAATTCGAAAGGAAGATTTGCCCAAGTATGAAGAACAGCTAGAACTCAAAATTGCCTAGGCACAGCTAGAGGAATTGAAGAAGGATACTCTTGAAGCAATGGAAACTCAAAAGAAGTGGTATGTTGATGCTTGCTGATAATCTTATTCTAATCATTTTTTTCTGGCGGACCATTCTGGGTCTCCTAGATGATTGGGAGATCAAAATTCTGGGATTTCTTTGTGAGCCTTGACTCTTGCTAGGGAGAAAATTCAATCTGATCCCTTTGTTGATTTTGATAAATAGCTACGAATATGGTTTTGATATTGCAACTTATTATTGTTGATGCAATAATTTAACACTTTTAAGTTACTATTGCAACAATTTTAACTTATAGATGTGATATTTTGTCTAAAACTACTATATACATATTTTGTTGTATTAACACTTGATGTAATAGACATTTTTTGTTGTAGTGATAGCAGTTTGTGGGGCATTGTACATATAGGTGACGAAGTACATGTTTACTTATTCTCAACATCAACAATGCTAGAAAGACCATTGCACAAACCTGGTGCTTTAGTATCTCTTTAAGTTTTGACAGGACTGATGCAGTGATGAATAACTGTCAGTTACTGAAATTGTGCACTTATGCATATAAAAATCACAACGCATTTGATGAGACCTCCTCCCCTTGTAAAAGCAAGGTGGAAAGTGAGGTTGTGGGTTCATGTGCCACCAGGTGTGTAATTATCAATTAAAAAACAAAGCATTTGTGGAGCACTACTTGTTCAAGAGATATTTTATTTAATCTGTCTCCTAAAATGCGATTATAATACAACAGCCTAGGAACACCATGTGATGATGCTTTCTGATTTAAAGTTTGAATTATTTCTAAGAAAATTACCAATATCTATTTTTAAGAAATATTTAGTTTATGGCATTTGCTTGAAATTATCTTTTAGTTTTGGAACATACAAGCAAGTAGACGTACATCAGTCAAATGAAATGTTTTGTATAAAGCTTTTCACTGTGCTGCAATTAAATTATTGCTCAATATGAGTTAACACAAATGTGATGCAAGGAGCATCAAAATATTTTAAGATTTTGTGTTTGAATTTGAAATTAATCTGGAAGCATGCACGGAATGTGTCCCCATGCTTAGTCGAAATTGTTGACTGCCAATAAAGTCTTGCCATTTTGTTTTGACTTGTTTTTCAAAGCAAGCTTGATGTGTGGCAATGTTGCTTCAACATTTCCATATTGATTTTTTTTTTTTATAAGTAATAAGTTCTATTGATATAAAAAAGGAACACCCTAGTACACAAGGAGTGTACAAGGGGTCAATAAATCAAATACAAAAATTGCAAGAATCTAGGAAATCAATAACAGAGGGGAAATCAAAGCAAGCTTGATGCGTGGCAATGTTGCTTCAACATTTCCATATTGATGTAACGGTGAGGGTAGTATGATTCGAAATAAGAATTTTGTGTTGAGAATGTGCTTCTCCTTTGTTTGGTGGTGATGCCTATGGTTTCAAGGCAAATTATAGGTGGCAAAGCTCAGGCAAGTTAGATTAATATTATTACTGGAAACCACATTCGTTATATTATTTGTCTGTTTAGTAGACATCTCTGTAGATTATCAACCTTAACTGATTTGAAATTAATACATGGTCTTTGTTTGATTTCAGGGAGGAATTCAAGGATGAGGAATTGGTTGATCCGAAGTCGTTGGATATCCAAATCTTTATCTAAGATTGAGATTTGCCTTGTACTTGTTTGTTTAGGGTTAAATAATTGTTTGGGCAGAGTGAAAACCCCCAATTTTTGTTTGGGAAATGGACACTGGAGAGTAAATCTCCATTTTTCTTTGTAACTCTTGCATACTTAGATATGGATATCTGGTCAATGAAATCAAAATAAGTTTATGTAATTGTTACAAGATTGCAAATCTTTTGTTAATCACAGGATTTGAGATCCAAAGGATTCAAATCCCATGGTTTGTAATTACATTTTCTGTGAACCTGTTATTTAGGAACTCTTGAAAGCATTTTTTAAATCTCTAGCAAAGTAACATATGGATAAATCGTTGCCTTAGTTGTTCACTAATTCCATTAGCGTAGGGTTTGAGCTTCATAGAGAAATTCATGCTTTGAATCATATTCCCATACTAGCTGGTACACACTGGTGTTAGACCATAACAGTTACTACTTTTGCTTTGCATATACAGTTCCAAATAACAGGTTATGCAAGCATTAAAGTAAAAGAAATAAATGCTCGTAGAGATGGGAGAATATACGAATGTTTGGGCAGAGAGTTATCGGTTCCACTAAATGGCTTTACAACCATCCTTATAAGCTTTCACAAGTC
The DNA here is from genome assembly GCF_002906115.3 of Quercus suber. Classification (NCBI taxonomy): domain Eukaryota; kingdom Viridiplantae; phylum Streptophyta; class Magnoliopsida; order Fagales; family Fagaceae; genus Quercus; species Quercus suber. Next base: position 542,985 of record NW_027069483.1, read on the forward strand.
ACAACTAATTGAAATGCTATGAGACAAAACCCATAAGGTTAAAATACCTTCTTGATACATATTCTCTATAGAAATTCACCTTAACACACAATGAGAATCCCAACTAACAAATTAAGAATCAATAATATAATTAAAAAAAAAAAAAATTCACATAATTTTACCTCTTCCATCAAAATTCAATCACAATCCCAATGCGTAACAAATTAACAATTTATTGACCCAATATCAAAATGCAGAGATTGAACAATAATAGGGAGTTGAAATTTAATAAACACACCATCCATATAACATGAGAGGGGGGGGGAATAAAGGCCGATAGTTAGCAATGCATTGATTTGATCCCATTTTAAGGAATGCATACAAAACAAACTAAATTTGTAAGTATAACTTCTTATATAGATTAGCATATATATTTGTTGGAAAAGAGATTGAGAGGAGTGGAGAGGATTCAAACTAGTGAAAGGTACTCAGTAGACCAATGTGGCCAAGTTAGATTAATAATATTACTGGAACCCACATTCGTTATATTATTTCTGTTTAGTAGACATCTCTACAGACTATTCCTTAACTGATTTGAAACTAATACATGGTCTTGGTTTGATTTCAGGGAGGAATTCAAGGATGAGCAAATGGTTGATCCGAAGTCGTTGGATATCCGAAACTTTATCTAAGATTGAGATTTGCCTTGTACTTGTTTGTTTGGGGTTAAATAATTGTTTGGGCAGAGTGAAAACCCTCAATTTTTGTTTGGGAAATGGACATTGGAGAGTAAATCTCCATTTTTCTTTGTAACTCTTGTATACTTGGATATGGATATCTGGTCAATGAATTCAAAATAAGTTTGTGTAGTTATTACGAGATTGCAAATCTTTTAGAAATCACAGGATTTGAGGTCCAAAGGATTCAAATCCCATGATTTGTAATTACATTTTCTATGAACCTGTTATTTAGGAACTCTAGAAAGCATTTTTGAAATCTCTAGCAAAGTAACATATGGATAAATCGTTGTTTTAGTTATTCACTAATCCCATTAGCATAGGGCTTGAGCTTCATATAGAAATTCATGCTTTGAATCATATTCCCATACTAGCTGGTACACACTGGTGTCAAAGACCATAACAGTTACTTCCAGTTACTACTTTTGCTTTGCATATACAGTTCAAATTTCTAAATAGGTGTTCAAGCAACATTAATGGTACAAATCTCACATCCAAGGACTGTCTTTTAAGATTTTCATCACTAGTCTATATTTTTTATTAGACTACAGGAGGCAATAGAGGGACTTATTTCAATTTCATTTCCACACAACATATAAAAAATAGACTTTGCATAGTAGAGCAGTAACGTTTGCAAGGGAACTGTGCATTTTTCAGGTCGAGTTTGAAGGTGAATGCAAGACACTCACTGAAGATAGCAAAAGTCAAATTCAGAAGCTTGTTATATATTGGCATCCTTGCAATTCGAAATACCTCCTGGCTCGTATCAAAGGCTATGATTACCTCATAATCGGTGGTGCCCTTGATGGTAGCGTGCCAAAAATAAAGTCCATTCATGTATTTTTCATCAAAATTATTCTTGAAGATTATGTTCAAACAATCAAATTTGGGGTTGATTATTTGCCTCCTGGAATCAGTACTTAGGGTGTAAACATGAACAAAAGTGTTTTCTACCATTGTGTGGTCCGCATGTCTCTTAGGGTGTAATCTAGATTTATTATCTTAATTATTAATTAAGATAATATTGAAATGGGTTGGGTTAAGACTCTTAACCCAACCCATTTCAATATTTGGGTTAAATGGGTAAGACCCATTTGGTTATTTAATTAGATGGGTTTAAATGGATATCTAACTAATACCCACTAAACCCATCTAAAATTTAAATAAACAACATAAAATCTAAATTTCTAGAAAATGACTAAAATACTCTTGAAACCTAATAAATAACCAAAATACTCCCAAAATCTAAAAAGTTACCAAAATACCTCCAAAACCCAAAAAAGACCAAAATACCCCCCAAAACCTAAGAAAATTACCAAAATACCCCAAAAACTTAAAAATTACCAAAATACCTCCAAAACCAATAAAATGACCAAAATACCCTTGAAACCCAAAAAATGACTAAAATACCCTGAAAACCCAAAAAATGACCAAAATACCCTCAAAACCTAAAAAATGAACAAAATACCCCCAAAACCTAAAAATTACCAACATACCCCAAAACCCAAGAAAATGATCAAAATACCCAAAAAACTAAAAATTACCAGAAAATGACCAAAATACCCCGAAACCTAAAAATGACCAAAATACCCTCAAAACTTAAAAAATGACCAAAATGACCCCGAAACCCAAAAAATGACCAAAATACCCTAAAACCTAAAAAACGAACAAAATAACCCAAAATCTAAAAATGACCAAAATACCCCAAAACATAAAAATTACAAAAATATCCCAAAAACCCAAAAAATGACCAAAATACCCTCAAAACCCAAAAATGACCAAAATGCCCTCAAACCCAAAAAATGACCAAAATACCCCAAAACCTAAAAATTACCAAAATACCTCCAAAACCCAAAAAATGACCAAAATACCCCGAAACCTAAAAATGACAAAATACCCTCAAAACCCAAAAAATACCAAAATACCTCTAAAACCTATAAAATGACTAAAATACCCCCAAAACCTAAAAAATGACCAAATACCTCCAAAACCTAATAATTACCAAAATATCCCAAAACCTAAAAATGACCACAATACCCCCGAAACCTAAAAATGACCAAAATACCCTCAAAACCAAAAAATAACTAAATACCCCGAAACCCAAAAAATACCAAAATACCTCTAAAACCTATAAAATGACTAAAATACCCCCAAAATCTAAAAAATGACCAAAATACCTATGAAACTTATAAAATGACTAAAATACCCCGAAACCTGAAAAAATTACCAAATTGCCCGTAACCTAAAAAATGACTAAAATACCTCTGAAATGCATCAAATTACCAAAATACCCTTAAACTTCAAAAATGACTAAAATACCCCCATGAAACCTAAAAAATGACCAAAAATACCCCTAAAACCAAAAAAAATGACCGAAATACACTCGAAACCTAAGAATTACCAAAATTCACCCTAAACTAAAAAATTACCAAAATGCTCCCTAAACCTAAAAAATGACTGAAATACCCTGAAACCTAAAAAATTGCCAAAATACCCTGAAACCTAAAAAATGATCGAAATACCCCAAGACGTAAAAAATGACTAAAATAACCCAAAACCTAAAAAAATGACCAAAATACCCCAAAACCTAAAAAAATGATCAAAATACCTCCAAAACCTAACAATTACCAAAATACACCATAAACCTAAAAAAGTACCAAAATATTCCCTAAACCTAAAAATTGACCGAAATACCTTCAAAACCTAAAAAATAACTGAAATACCCTCAAAACCTAAAAGAGTGACTAAAATACTTTGAAACCTAAAAAATTATCGAAATACCCGAAAACCTAAAAAAATGACCAAAATAACCCCAAAAGCTATAAAAAAAATGATCGATAAAAACACCTGAAACCTAAATTATGACCAAAATACCGCTAAATATGTAAGATGACCAAAATACACCAGAAACATCTAAATTTCCGAAATAGAGGTTTAGGGTATTTTGGATGTTTCGAGGATATTTTGATCATTTTTAGGTTTCGGGGTATTTTGGTCATTTTTGGGTTTCAGGGGTATTTGGTCATTTTTTGAGTTTCAGGGGTATTTTGGTCATTCTTGGTTTTGGGGTATTTTGGTCATTTTTTGAGTTTCGGGTGTATTTTGGTCATTCTTGGGTTTCGGAGGTATTTTGGTCATTTTGGAGTTTCGGGGGTATTTTAGTCATTTTTTGGGTTTCGGGGGTATTTTGGTCATTTTTAGGTTTCGGGGTATTTTGGCCATTTTTTGAGTTTCGGGGGGTATTTTGGTCATTTTTTGGGTTTTGGAAGTATTTTGGCCATTTTTAGGTTTCGGGGGTAGTTTGGTCATTTTTTAGATTTTGGGAGTATTTTGGTCATTTTTGGGTTTTGGGGGTATTTTGATCATTTTTTTGGGTTTTGGAAGTATTTTGGTCATTTTTAGGTTTCGGGGGTAGTTTGGTCCTTTTTTAGGTTTCGGGGGTATTTTGGTCATTTTCTGGGTTTCAAGAGTATTTTGGTCATTTTTTGGGTTTCGGGGTTATTTTGGTCATTTTTTGAGTTCCAGGGGTATTTTGGTCATTTTTTGAGTTCTAGGGTATTTTGGTCATTCTTGGATTTCGCGGGTATTTTGGTCATTTTTTGAGTTTCAGGAGTATTTTGGTCATTCTTGGGTTTTGGAGGGTATTTTGGTCATTTTTTGAGTATCGGGTGTATTTTGGTCATTCTTGGGTTTCGGTGGTATTTTGGTCATTTTTTGAGTTTCTGGGGTATTTTAGTCATTTTGTGGGTTTCGGGGGGTATTTTGGTCATTTTTGAGTTTCGGGGGTATTTTGGTCATTTTTGGAGTTTCGGGGGTATTTTAGTCATTTTTTGGGTTTCGGGGGTATTTTGGTCATTTTTAGGTTTCGGGGTAGTTTGGCCATTTTTTGAGTTTCGAGGGTATTTTGGTCATTTTTTGGGTTTTGGAAGTATTTTGGCCATTTTTAGGTTTCGGGGGTAGTTTGGTCATTTTTTAGATTTTGGGAGTATTTTGGTCATTTTTGGGTTTTGTGGGGTATTTTGATCATTTTTTTGGGTTTTGGAAGTATTTTGGTCATTTTTAGGTTTCGGGGGTAGTTTGGTCCTTTTTTAGGTTTCGGGGGTATTTTGGTCATTTTTTGGGTTTCAAGAGTATTTTGGTCATTTTTTGGGTTTCGGGGTTATTTTGGTCATTTTTTGAGTTTTGGAAGTATTTTGGTCATTTTTGGGTTTCGAGGGTATTTTGGTCATTTTTTGAGTTCCAAGGGTATTTTGGTCATTTTTTGAGTTCCAGGGGTATTTTGGTCATTCTTGGATTTCGCGGGTATTTTGGTCATTTTTTGAGTTTCAGGAGTATTTTGGTCATTCTTGGGTTTTGGAGGGTATTTTGGTCATTTTTTGAGTATCGGGTGTATTTTGGTCATTCTTGGGTTTCGGTGGTATTTTGGTCATTTTTTGAGTTTCGGGGTATTTTAGTCATTTTGTGGGTTTCGGGGGTATTTTGGTCATTTTTTGAGTTTCGGGGGTATTTTGGTCATTTTTTGAGTTTCGGGGTATTTTGGTCATTTTTAGGTTTCGGAGGTAGTTTGGTCATTTTTTAGGTTTCGGGAGTATTTTGGTCATTTTTGGGTTTCGGGGGATATTTTGGTCATTTTTTGGGTTTTGGAAGTATTTTGGTCATTTTTTAGGTTTCGGGGTAGTTTGGTCATTTTTTAGGTTTCGGGAGTATTTTGGTCATTTTTGGTTTCGGGGGATATTTTGGTCATTTTTTGGGTTTTGGAAGTATTTTGGTCATTTTTTGGGTTTTGGAAGTATTTTGGCCATTTTTAGGTTTCGGGGTAGTTTGGTCATTTTTTAGATTTGGGAGTATTTTGGTCATTTTTGGGTTTTGTGGGGTATTTTGATCATTTTTTTGGGTTTTGGAAGTATTTTGGTCATTTTTAGGTTTCGGGGGTAGTTTGGTCCTTTTTTAGGTTTCGGGGGTATTTTGGTCATTTTTTGGGTTTCAAGAGTATTTTGGTCATTTTTTGGTTTTGGAAGTATTTTGGTCATTTTTGGGTTTCGAGGGTATTTTGGTCATTTTTTGAGTTCAGGGGTATTTTGGTCATTTTTTGAGTTCCAGGGTATTTTGGTCATTTTTTGAGTTTCAGGAGTATTTTGGTCATTCTTGGGTTTTGGAGGGTATTTTGGTCATTTTTTGAGTATCGGGTGTATTTTGGTCATTCTTGGGTTTCGGTGGTATTTTGGTCATTTTTGAGTTTCGGGGTATTTTAGTCATTTTGTGGGTTCGGGAGGGTATTTTGGTCATTTTTTGAGTTTCGGGGGTATTTTGGTCATTTTTTAGGTTTCGGGGTAGTTTGGTCATTTTTTAGGTTTCGGGAGTATTTTGGTCATTTTTGGGTTTCGGGGGATATTTTGGTCATTTTTTGGGTTTTTGAAGTATTTTGGTCATTTTTTAGGTTTCGGGGGTAGTTTGGTCATTTTTTAGGTTTCGGGAGTATTTTGGTCAATTTTGGGTTTTGGGGATATTTTGGTCATTTTTTTGGGTTTGGAAGTATTTTGGTCATTTTTTGGTTCCGGGGATAGTTTGGTCATTTTTTGGGTTTCAGGAGTATTTTGGTCATTTTTTGGGTTTTGGAAGTATTTTGGTCATTTTTAGGTTTCGACGGTATTTTGGTCTTTTTTTGGGTTTTAGGGGGTATTTTGGTCATTTTAGAGATTTTGGAAGTATTTTGGTCATTTTAGTAGGTTTTAAGTATATATGGTGATTTTAGAGATATCAGGGTATTTTGGTCATTTTGGAGGTTTCATGAGTACTTTGCTCATTTTAGAGATTTTGGGGATAATTTTGGATGTCCAAGGGTATATTGATAATTTTGGAAGTGTAGGGGTATTTGTATCATTTTAGGTATTTAAGGGTATTTTAGTAATTTTTGGAGGTCAAGAGAGTATTCAAGTTGTTTTAAAAGTATTTGAGTCATATTGGGTTAAATGGGTAGGTTACTAATTAAATGGGTTGGGTTGGTAATGGATAATTAATTTATATATAAACGGGTCATAAATGGATAATTGGGTAATTACACACCCAACCCATTTATAACCCAACCCATTTATGACCCAACCCGCCCATTTGCCACCCCTAGTAGAGAGTAAGGGCGCATGGAGGAAGTGTGGGATAAGGAACAACCTTATATTGACGGATTGCAGGATTCCATAAGAAAAGCCTTTAAAGCTATCACCAAAGGAACCGCCAATGCAAATGATGCCATTAATGCAACCATGCATATTTGGTAGAAGGAGTCTCATGCTCAGTAAACTTGGATTCGTTTGATCAGAACAACAACGGAGGTGGTGGTGCTTGGCAATGAAACTAGGGTTTTCAAAAAGACTATACCATGACTTTTTCACGCACTTGAAACGTACAATAGATTTCACTGGAAGCCTCGATAGTATTTCTTCCAACAATTCATCCGCTAATTCTAAATTGGAACGCCTCTCCCTCCTCCAACTCACACTCTCCATGTTTGTACGTTTCATCTCTCTCTAAATGCTCTCTCAGTCACTGTAAAGTAATTTGAAAACCCTACCTCCTATATGTGTATATATACACTAATACACTGCCCTCAAATCAAAAATATAATTATAAATACACAAAAGGAAAAAACCTCCCTCACCAACCGGCCCAAACTCACAAAATCAACCACCGACCCAAACCTCAATCCAAATCCACCATGGACCTGCAGATCAGGGCCGGCCCAAGCATTTCAGGAGCCTGCAAAATTTTTAAATGGGTCATTCATGTTATTACTTAAATAAGTGGCGACGCCATGACAGTGTTCCTAAAAAAATTTTATTTGTTTACCCCTAAAAAAATTAAGAACACCCTCAACCAAAATTAGGAACATCCTAAAAAAAAAAAATTTATTTGCTCTACTTTGAAGGGAAAAAAAACCCCAAATAAAAATTTTGAACTAAAATCTAAAAAAAAAGCCAACATCAATCATAAACAACAAGGTAAAACAAACCAAAAATGCTAGCAAACCCACGGATTCTCAAAAAAATAAAAAACCAAAACCCAATATACCTATATACCCGATTACTACCCTAAAGAAACCAGAGTATGGGTATCTCTCATATAAGAACCTCAGGTCCTCTGCAAAAGCGACTCAGCAACGCTGCAACAGCAACACCCAGAGCAGTCGACGGCAAGATCGGAGATCCCCTTGCCCAGATCAGAGATTGGCGACGGCGAGATCGGCATAAGAACTTCAGGCAACATCAAGGTATTTTAGTTCTCTCTCTTTTTCTTTATCTCATCTCTGCTCTGAGCCTCTAACTGAGAGCGGCGTTCTCTCTCTCTTTTTCTTTATCTCATTTTCTGTCTTGTGACTAATTTTTTTTTTTTTATAATGCAGTGTATTAACTTTAGACATAGAGGGCGTTTGGATAGCACGTTTAAGTGCTGCGTCCGCGTTTTCTCCTCTTTTTTTTTCAGCCGCAACTGTTGACCCGGTTTTCTGTGAACAGTGCACTTGTGCACTGTTCACGGGTCCCACAAGCTCCACTTTTTATCAACTTTTTCATTAAAAATTGGTCCCACGATACTATTTACACATTTAAAAATTATTTTGCTACAGTGTTTTCAGTTCTCAGTTTTCAGTTTTCAGTTTCAGCAACAATAAGTTCAATCCAAACGGACCCTATAGACTGACTTACTATTTTTTTGTCTTTTGAAATCTCTCTTTTTCTCTACTCTGACTTAGGCTTAGGCTTTCCTCTGAATCTTTTGGCTAAATTGGCTTTTTGTGTAAGTGTATATATGTAAATATGTCATGGTGTATTTGTGTTGACTGTTGATTGGCTTATTGTCTCTTGAGTGGGGAATGGGGGTGGGGCCCTGGCATTGGATTGAGGAAGTAGTCCTGGTCCACTTAAAAGCAACACCCAACAATACATTATTAAAAGACAAAAATAAATAAATAAATAATAAAAAATAAACTATGTTAGGCAGTCGGTTCAGTAGGTGGATGACGTAATGTATTTATATTCTTTATATTGTGCAAAGCCAACTAAACAGTGAGGTATGGGTTAGATTGCTAGTAGTTAGTAAAAAAAAATAATGAAACAATTAAACAAAAATAATTAATAATTTTATTAATATTTCAAATGACTGGTATAAAAAAAAAGTTAAAATTTTATTATTAACCAACTTATTATAATATAAATAGGTCCAATACAGTGAAAATAAATTATAATAATACATTTCACAAAAAATACTCTACAAAAAACGTGCCGAGCAAGATATCTGTCATTGAGTAGGTATTCTGAAACTTCTTCTTCTTTGTTTTTTGTTTTTTCTTCTTTCTAAGTACTCTTCTGAATCTTCTTCTTTAGTTCTATAATTACTCTCTTCCACCACCGCCACACACATCACCGCCGCCACCCATAAAACCCACCGTAAACCGCCAACAACAAAAAGAATCCCCACCACCAAACCCACCATTACTGCATCGTCATCAACCCCAGCCACCACCGCCGCTACCAAACTCACCACCCCGCCACACAACTCCACGACCACCACCAACAACCCACAAAAGCATCACCACCACCACCAAACCCACCTTAAACCACCAAAAAAAAAAAAACCCATCGCCAAACCCACCATTACTGCACCGTCATCAACCCCAACCTGCAAAACCAACTCTCTCATGACGCAAGAAACCCACAGGTGGCAAAACATGCATGAACACAGCTGCGTCTTTCTTTGTAGAATTTTCCTAATTATTTTAGTATGTTTTGTGCTTTAAATAAAAATGGTTAGGTGCGTTGTCTGCAAGTATAGGCAAAAAGAGGTATGCATTGAAGGTTGTATTTCAAAACAATGGCGGATGTTTGAAGTATAAATTGCATGAAAAATTTCACCAAACCTACAAACTTCAACGCATACCTCTTTCTGCCTATAGTTGCAAACAGCGCCCCTAACCAATATTTACAAATAATCTTTAAGCTGGAGTGTAGAGAGAACATGACACCCATCATGTATTGGATGCCAAGGTCAAAAAGCACTGTCACTCATAATAAAATTTATTAATCAGAAGCAATCATAAAATTTAGCATGAACTTCAAATTTGTTAGCAAGCAAATAGAGCCATGTAAATCTGGTAAAATGATCAACAAAAACAACAAAGTATTTGAAGCCATTTATTGAATCTATAAGAAATGGACCCCATAGATCAGTATGACAAGTTTAAAGGGTGAATAAGCAACATAATCGGAAGTAAGAAAATGTAATTTTGAGTCTTTCCATGACGATAATGTATACAAGAACGCTTATTTGCAAGAATAGTAAAACTAGGAAACAAGTAATGCTGAATTTGATGATGAGGATGACCCAATCTACTGTGCCAAAGTAGCCAGCTTGAATTGCTAGAAGCAACATGATTGGAAGTCTTATTAGGTAAAAGAAGATTTGTAGCTTGATTAGGATAGATTGGATAAACACCATTTTCACTCTTGCCCTGGTAAAGCACCTTCCCCGTGGCCAAAGCCTGGATTGAAAGGACATTCTCATCAAAATAACTAGAACGATGATTGTCATGACGCAACTTATGAACAAAAGCAAGATTGGAAGCTGTATTAGGAACTCTAAGAACATTCTTAAGATGTATGCATGAATGTGAAGAAGGAAGTTGAAGTTTACCTATGTGTGTGATACACAGGTTTTAACCATTACCAACATTGAGATGATCTTGGCTGATGGATTAACATAAATTGACCCCGATTAATTAATTCAATTGCCAAAGTTAATTAATTTGGCCAAATTACATGCAAATCGTGGAGGCATCAACAAATCACCAAATAAACTAAATGCAACGGAAAATAAATTAACACGGTAATATGGGATTCCCCTAATCTTATATCTTCTTATTCTATTAATTATATTAGATAGTGACGTTGGACAATTACACTATTTCATTGAAACAAATAAACAACAATAGAATCAAGAATAAACCCTAGGAGTCATCATCTAAGGGTTGCTTGGAGTCAGCACCAAACAAAACTGGAATCGGCACCAGTGTAAAAGAAACATAAGTTTTTTTTTTTTCTCAAAACTGTCTTATAATAATTAGAAAAAGTTCTTAAATAGCTAACAATAAGATGCATAAAATAAAAAAAAATAAAAAAAAATCTAATTATTAAATGTCCGGGCTTGCTTAATCTCAAGCCCAATTACTAACAGGCTCCATCCATAAGGCCACAGGTTGGGCTGTCTTCTGTACTCCCATACATGCGTATAATTGGAGGCTTGTACCTTGTGTCCTCACCAACTCCCCGGGTGAGAAGAACTCGACCCCGTCGAATGGAAATCTGAAAAGCTCTGATAATACTTAAGCAAGTCAGGATCCAGTCGATGTAGCTCATCTCTAGTAATCCATGTGCAATCAGAATCTGGTTGCCCTCGCCAACGAACTAGAAAATGATGAACTCCTCCATCCCTGGTAGAAACAATCTGTTCATCTAAAATAACATCAATAGATTTTTTATGTGCATAGGGCAGATTTAAGGGTAAAGGGGTAGGGATAGAGGCATCAATAGGATCAAGCAAAGGCTCATCAAAAGGGGTATCAGGAATATTTGTGGGGCTTTTATAAGCAACTAGATCCTCTATATTAAAGGAGGAGCTAATACCATAATAATGAAGAAGGTTAATGACATATGCATTTGGGCCCATTTGTCACAAAAAAAAAAAAAAAAAAAACTTTCTTAGGAAATTGGGAGCATGCTCTTTTTGTTTTAGCTGGCCTCATAGGTGCAATTCATGTTACCTTCCAGTTTGTCTTAAAACTGTGTGTGTGGTATGTTAATAGCTTTTAAGTGAGTCATGCTGATATGGATAATAAGGGATGAATTGAAGGTCCATCTAACACAGATGAAAAGCTTTTTTTTTTAAATAATAATAATTTATTGGAAAAAAGACTAGATGTCAGTAATATAGTTGGAAATAATTGAAATGGTATACCTGAAAATACAATTCAAACAGTACAGTTAATCCTGAGGAAAGCATGAGACATAATTATAGGGGACAGATGAAAATGAAGTGAAACGAGGGTCATTGATGCCAAGACCTCAATTATAGGGTTGATTCTGGATAAAAATTTAAGGGTTGGTAGCTGGGAGTAGAGAATACTTTTTATCTCTTTGGATTCTTTAATACATTTACCATTGTCATTAGCAATGATATTATTGTTCAATATGATAGAAGTCAGATCTAGTTGTCAATTATTGGGAGAATGATGTCCACACAATAAAGAATAATCAACTCAACTGAAGCTAGAGTGGCGCACTGGCACTTAGGCAGGATGATCATCAATAGATGAAGCATGTATGGTGCTGTGATCTCTTGCAAATTGAAGATAATTGAAAAAAAGAAGAAGGAAAAGTCCAAAAGAAAGGCAAGATAATCATCTATACATGAAGCATGTATGTGTTGTTTCAGATTTTGTAGTGATCTTTGATAATGATTTGGACAAGCACCACCATTATCACTGGCTATAAGTTTGGGATTGTATCCATTTCAATGCTAAGACACCTGGGAAAACACTAGTTTTAATGTCCTTTTATCATTTCATGCAGATGTGAGCAAACTGAGGTGCTGTATGGGAGGTTTTTAAAAGATGTCATGATTAATAACTATGAATAATGTGGGTTGCCTACACTTAGTGCACCATTGATCTCTTCTGTAGTACTAGCATTGAAATTAATATGACAAACAATACAGCACTCTTGCTTTACTCTGATTTCGGGAAGTCAGTGTGTTTTTCATGTAGAGGAAACTTGATACACCTGAGTCGTTTATTGAGACAATCATGCCGTTCATCAATTTAAAGTTGCTGATGTGATTTGGTTAACTGATAACTGGCTATCCAAATACCAAATTGCTTAAAAAAAAATTAATTCCAGAATGCTACGCAAACTTGTGGTTGTGGTAAATCCTTTGCAGCAGAGATGTGAAATTATGTGTAAAACAGCTGTACTAAGAGTAAATAGATCATATCAATAACTTTGAAATTGTGTATCAACTTTTTGCAATGGATTAATTTGCCAGTAATGTATAATAAAAGCATTTTCTCCCTCAAGCCTTCCAATTAGTTAATTTTTATATTCTAACGCATTTGATATATCCATAGACTGCTGCCAATTTCTGGATTCACATCATATAGTTGCATCCTAACTAAACCACAATTTCGATATGCTTGCAAGGCTCTATAACCTGGATAGTACTTTTTTGAAATCTGAATTTGTTTCTTCAACACAGCCTTAAAACACCACGATGTGGTAGATATCATTTATTACTAAATTCCGCCCCCACCCTTGATGTAATCATTAATGCTCTGTCATGTATAACTGCTTTCAGTTCATAAATTACATGTATATCTGCTAGTGGGATTTCAATTTCTTTATCTTTTATTCTGAAGAAAAAAAAAGAAAGAAGGGAAGTACTAACATAAACTCAAGGAGGCTCCTAGTCCTAACATAAGCTCATGCTTCACGACATAAATGATCCTCTTCATTTACTTTTGAAATGAAAAAAGGTTCATTTTAAGGTAAAGTTTTAATATTGTACTTAAATACGGTTAAAACATGGTATCCTATTATTTAAGATCAGTTTTCATTCCACTATAAAATGGTCATTACATTTTTAAAACAAATTCAAGGAATCTTTTTTCTTTATTCACTATACAATCCATGAGAACAGTAATGAGTTAATGCAATGCCAAATGTAGCGTGAAGGCATGCCATTTTAATTAAATTCTAATTCACTTTCACATTAGGAGGAAACGATCTTGACCTGATACAGTTTAAAAGCCACGGCCTGGCTGTCGTCTATCGACCATTGAATCACACGTTCAACATCATCTTTAATCTTTTTTTCTGAATTGCAGGGGGAAGCTTGGCACCAAGTATCTTGCTATTTATACCATTCTTCATTTGGTACGAATAGTTCTCCAAATCCAACTTAGCCTTAACCTTCTAGCGTTCGGCATCTTCAGCCTTGTATCTCTTTGTGTCCGGGACTATCCTCTCAACCTTTTCTTTGGACAGTCTCCACATATCATTGGTAATAGTGATCTTCCTTTTCACACCAGTGGTCCTCTCCTCCCGAAACATTCAAGTCCCTCTATTGCTTCCTGTATTCTAATAAAAAATATAGACTAGTGATGAAAATCTTAAAAGACAGTCCCTAGATGTGAGATTTGTACCGTTAATGTTGCTTGAACACCTATTTAGAACTGTATATGCAAAGCAAAAGTAGTAACTGGAAGAAACTGTTATGGTCTTTAACACCAGTGTGTACCAGCTAGTATGGGAATATGATTCAAAGCATGGATTTCTATATGAAGCTCAAACCCTACGCTAATGGGATTAGTGAATAACTAAGGCAACGATTTATCCATATGTTACTTTGCTAGAGATTTCAAAAATGCTTTCTAGAGTTCCTAAATAACAGGTTCACAAAAAATGTAATTACAAATCATGGGATTTGAATCCTTTGGATCTCAAATCCTGTGATTTATAAAAGATTTGCAATCTTGTAATAACTACACAAACTTATTTTGAATTCATTGACCAGATATCCATATCCAAGTATACAAGAGTTACAAAGAAAAAAGGAGATGTACTCTCCAATGTCCATTTCCCAAACAAAAATTGAGGGTTTTCACTCTGCCCAAACAATTATTTAACCCCAAACAAACAAGTAAAAGGCAAATCTCAATCTTAGATAAAGTTTCGGATATCCAACGACTTCGGATTAACCATTTCCTCATCCTTGAATTCCTCCCTGAAATCAAACCAAGACCATGTATTAATTTCAAATCAGTTAAGGTTGATAATATGCAGAGATGTCTACTAAACAGACAAATAATATAACGAATGTGGTTTCCAGTAATATTATTAATCTAACTTGGCCACATTGGTCTACTGAGTACTGCCAAGACCAGTACACAACCTTTCACCCTGGATGTAAATAATGGACCAATACAGACTGCAACTTAGCTGAGGCCTCCAAATTGTTATTGGCCTCTGAATTTGAACAATTTCAAAAAAAATAAACTAATCCCCATATAGAACCCACCTCAATTAGCAATAGACTCACTAAATTTCAACATGGTCAGCATCACATTATATCAGAAGAATCCTCTCCTCCCCTCTCAATCTCATTTCCAACAAATATATATGCTAATCTATATAAGAAGTTATACTTACAAATTTAGTTTGTTTTGCATGCATTCCTTAAAATGGTGCATTGCCAACATTCCGCCCTTATCCCCCACTAAGAGACTTGAGAGACCCAAGGCATAAAGACCCTTGCACATATTTCAATGGTTAAAAATCTTAACAAGAAGTTTCAGCCCGTAGGGGAGGGAGGGGGAATGAAAGATTCAAACTAGTAACCTCTACTTCAAGAGGCATGGTCTGTAGCCAATTGTGCTACCCTGGTGGTCTCAATAGTTAAAATCCATTTTTGCACAAAACCATATTCATAGCTATTTATCAAAATCAACAAAGGGATCAGATTGAATTTTCTCCCTAGCAAGAGTCAAGGCTCACAAAGAAATCCCAGAATTTTGATCTCCCAATCATCTAGGAGACCCAGAATGGTCCGCCAAAAATTGACTTTCAAAGAAAAAAAGTGATTAGAATAAGATTATCAGCAAGCATCAACATACCACTTTTTTTGAGTTTCCATCGCTTCAAGAGTATCCTTCTTCAATTCCTCTGGCTGTGCCTTGGCAATTTTGAGTTCTAGCTGTTCTTCATACTTGGGCAAATCTTCCTTTCGAATTCCAAGCCTGGAAAGATTAGGGAAGGAAGAAAAAAAAAGCAATGAAATCTACATCACGCCTCAACTAGAGAAGCAACAAAAAAGTACCACAGAAATACCATCACTAAAATCTGAGATTTGCTACCATTCATAATTAAATACGGTAGGTAAAACAGAAAAGGCTACAGCCAGTCTGACATATGGCCAGAGTTCAGACAAGTCATCAACCAGATCAACTACCAGTAGGCCTGAACAATCCTAGTGTTAATAATTCAAAGAGTGAAAAACTTCAAAAAAGGAATAAGCGATTCACCTCTATGTTCACACAACCATGTAAAGTAAAAGGGAACACATAGAAAGCCTAAAAGGAGAAAGAACCTAATTCAAACAAACAAATTTAACTGAATAATAGAACCATACTAAACTCATCCTTAACAGATAAACGTGTTGAATAAGTGATCACATAGAGCAAGCTATGCTATATCTCACACAAAATCCCCAACTTCATTAATCAACCTGTAACCTTTTACCAGTGAAGATGAATAGAAATAGAGGTGCATGGGCTCACACACATTGATATATTTCTTTTATCACATAATTTTCTCAGAATAGCAAACAAAGTTGCATGAAGAAACAAAAGAATTATTTTGAGCTACCCAAAAAGAAAGACTTCTTATTGCTTTTTTTAAATAATAATAAAAATAAAAAATGAAAAAGTGAGTTGCATACAAAAACCAATCCTATATTTTCACTCCATTGAAAAATTCAAATGTTGTGTAAGACACTAATTCTAATTTAGCCGGTACAACAATGCTGCATATCTTGAAATTTCATTCCCTTTTCTAAAAATCATATATTAAAGACAAATATCCTCCCAGGAGGAACTACTTTAATTGCTACAGACATGCCAACTCTCCCAAGGACTCCTCTTTGAACCAGAGCACTAATAATTCGTATGATGTAACCATGAAAAACAGTAAGAACATATAAGTACATTGATATACACATCAGCGATCAGATGAGCCCACATAATCCAAATGACCAATGGAAAGTAAGATGGTCTTACAACAAAACACAACAAAGCCTGTGTACACCTAGCAAACACCTTATAGCTAGCTAAGTGGAACAACTTTACATGCAACATAGATCAAGTTAAAAAGCTACTGATATTCCCAAAAAAAAAAAAAAAAACGAAGTTCAAATAGGTTATGATGACAATTACTTCTTATTGATTTTATTAAACTCAGCCATAAGGACAGCCATTCCTTTCTTGTCATTCCCCATAAGGGGCTTTTTGAGTTCTTTTTCAACTTTTTCCAGTGCATCAAATATCATTGCCTCCGCACCAAGTTCAACTGTGAGACCCCTCCTGCAACAAAAAAAAATATATATGTATGTAAGCATGAATAACATGTGATGTAGAAATAAAGGTATTTAGAATCCTACAAATAGTTTTCAGCCAGAAAATTTATTAGCCACACTGGTCATATCTAAAGTAGAGGATGCAATAAGGTGAATAACAGAATATCTGAACGGTTTTAGACCCCTTAAACACACAGATTGCGTAGCCTAAATTAATTAGCCAAGTTGTTACTTAGTCAAATTAAGCAATCCTAGGTTAAAACAATCCAACAATCATATCAAGAATAATAATGCAGCGGAAAATAAATAACACAAGATATGATCACCCAGGAAACCACACGGTAAAAACCTGGGGAGGATTTGACCCACCGATCCTCAAGGCTAACCTGAATTCACTATGAAAGAATTGAAGTTCGTACAAAAGGACTACAAGCTCCCCGCTCGACTTCCTAATGCTACCCACCAGTAGAACTTCCTGACACGACCACGCGCAGGCTCCAGCGCAGGCTCCGAATCCACGGACTACTTCTTTCTTGAATTCTTCAATCAGCTACAAGCTCCCCGCTTGCTTTTCTTTTAAGTTCCAATGGTTGCAACAGTAATGATCTTCAAGATGTTGAAATCATCTCCACCATGAAAACCCTAAGTTTTGTGTAAAGGAAAGCTCCTCAAAGATCTCACACGAGATTCACACAAAACAGCAATGTATGAGCAACAATACAATATGGACAACCTTCAAAAACGTGGCTAGGGTTTTATTTATATACCTAGGGTAAAAACATAAAACCCTAAACATTTAAGGAAGTAGGGCTGAGTTGGAAATTCTGCAGAAAATTCAACCTGTGCGACTTTCGATCGATCGAGTCTATTCTTCGATCGATCGAGCCAGGCCGAGAGTCCCAAGTACTTCTGCAGCCACTCGATTCCAACTTTACAATATTAAACCAACTTTGAGCAAGTCTACATAAGACTAAATACAATGTTTTGATCATGGTTTGCCAACATTACAAATTAGAGTTCTAAATACATAAAATCCTAAGACCTTAGAACCTAACAATATCACATACTTAATTCGTATTTCCTTCAATGTCAACAGATATTATCGTGCATCAGGAATATCTTGAGTTTGTGATTGTATGGTGAACTAAATCCTTTGGGATTCTGAGTACAAGTCAGCCCTGCAGAAAGCACAGCAGAAATGAATAGGTGAATTCATCATCACTTAATATAGGTTACACCAAGTGCATAAAAATAAAAGTGATTCACCCACCAAAGAGATATGAACTTATTCTTCACTTCTTCTTTTTTGATAGGTAATCAGAAACCTATTATTAATGAGAAAATAAGGAAAAGTACAAGTTGTTCATGATGATAAACAACAAGAAAAAATAGAACAAACAGCACAACAAAAAGAGAAATCAAGAGACTAAGCTAAGTGAAGACATAAATTCAGGGAGAGAAGAACAATTAGTAAAATCCCAACAAATAGACCACTCCAAAAGACTGCGTTGGCATAAAACCTTTAACTCATCCAACGTCTTCCCCTTATCCTCAAAGGAACGACGATTTCGTTCCGTCCATACAATCCACATTAGAGCACATCCCACTATATCGAGATTAGCTCCCTCCAACCTGATTGACGGTGAGACCACCGAGACACCACGGGCTGAGTCGACGTTGAGAACAGGCACCACTGTGCTCACCGGCGACTCGGAAGCACCACACAAAATCCCTCTCAAGCTCTCGCCCAAAGCCCACATAGACTGAGCATCTGAATTCACTTGAAAAGCGCTGGGCTTGACCAAACTGCCCTTCTTAAGAGAAGGCACTTGCACCACGGGTTGGGCTTCATCAAGCCCAACTGTTAGGTTAGTTATTTCTAGCCCACCACTGAAATCCTTGGGCCAGCTGATCTCCTTAGCACTCAGACAAGTCACAACACGCCTCCCTCCTTCAGGCTTGCACACCCTCAAAGCCAGAAAAGCAGGAGTCAACTTAAACTTAAATGCCCGCGTGGGTCTGACATATAAAGCTGAACCATTGTTTGCCACTTTGCCCCAACTCCCAAAATATAGAATTTGTTTAGTTCCTTTTCTACCAACTTCCTTTACATTTACTTGCCACTCCTTACATATGTTTTTCCTCCAATTTTGCAGTAGTACAAGATGCGCAAATAGATGCATAATAGCAACATACATACATACATATCACTATTATATACATACCCCCTTGAAATTTGCACAACAGAAACATTTTGAAAAATTAACGAATGCATGCTGATGAGCTTTGACTCAAATAACATTTCCCCCAAAAGATCCACTAGTTGCATAAACTAATTACCAAATAAATAAATAAATTAATGCATGCATACACATAAACAGGCATAGCATTTGTTTCAATATAACAATAAGAGGTAGATACAAATTAGAAGAATTATGGTGAAAAAAGGTGAAGGGTAAAAGAAAACAAATACTTACTTTTCTCTTACTGTCTTCATGACCTTGGCATACTATTTTTTTTTTTTTTTGGTTTTTGTTTTTGTTTTTGTTTTTGGGCTTTGTATTCTGAATCTCCTTCCTAAATTCTGTAATCAATAATTATTCTATTTCTATTCTTGTGCACGCTGCCACCAACGCCACACACACCACCGTCGCCGCCACCGCCGCCCCCATCACCACCATGAGCAACCCAAAAAACCACCGCAAAACCAACTATAAACCACCAACAAAAGCAAGTTACATTTATATTTATTCTCTCTTCCTCTTCCTCTCCACAAGCCACCACCACCACTCTCACCGTCGCCATCACCACCCCACAAAGCCACCGTAAAACCCAACAAAAACAGATTGCATTTCCTCTTCCTCTACAAGCCACCGCCACACACACCACCGCCGCCGCCACCACCAACCCACACAACCACCACCAAACCCACAGTAAACCACCAACAAAAGAAAATTACATTTATATTTATTCTCTCTTCCTCTTCCTCTCTACAAGCCACCACCACCACCGTCACCGTCGCCTCACCAACCCACAAAACCACCGTAAACCCCAACCAAAACAAATTGCATTTCCTCTTCCCAGGAAACCAATTGCCATTGAGTACGTTCTATGAATCTTCTTCTTCTTCATTTTCGTTTTTGTGTTCTCTGAATCTTCTTCTTCTTTTTTCCTTTTTTTCTTTTTTGTTTTTGTTTTTGGGCTGTGTATTCTGAATCTTCTTCTTAAGTTCTATAATCTATAATTATTCTATTTCTATTCTTCTACACGCTGCCACCAACGCCACACACAACTCCGTTGTCGCCACCACTGCCCCCATCACCACCATGAGCGACTCAAAAAACCACCGCAAAACCCACTGTAAATCAACAATAAAAGCAAATTACATTTATATTTATTTTGTCTTCCTCTTCCTCTCTACAAGCCACCACCACCACCGTCACCGTCGTCATCACCAACCAACAAAACCACCGTAAACCCCAACAAAAACAAATTGCATTTCCTCTTCCCAAGAAACCAATTGCCATTGAGTACGTTCTCTGAATCTTCTTTCTTGTGTTCTTTTTTTTTTTTTTGTTTTTTTTTTTTTTTTTTTGGGCTTTGTATTCTGAATCTCCTTCTTAAATTCTATAATCTATAATTATTCTATTTCTATTCTTGTACACGCTGCCACCAACGCCACACACACCACGTCGCCGCCACCGCTGCCTCCATCACCACCATGAGCAACCCAAAAACGACCGCAAAACCCACTAAACCCCAACAAAAGCAAATTACATTATATTTATTCTCTCTTCCTCTTCCTCTCTAAAGCCACCACCACCACCGTCACCGTCGCCATCACCAACCCACAAAACCACCGTAAACCCAACAAAAACAAATTCATTTCCTCTTCCAAGAAACCAATTCCATGAGTACGTTCTCTGAATCTTCTTCTTTTTTTTTTTTTTTGTTCTCTGAATCTTCTTCTTCTTTTTGTTTTTTTTTTTTTTTTTTTTTTTTTTGCTGTTATTCTGAATCTCCTTCTTAAATTCATAATCATAATATTCTATTTCTATTCTTGTACACTGCCACAAGCCGCACACACACCACCGTCGCCGCCACCGCCACCCCCATCACCACCATGAGCAACCCAAAAAACACGCAAAACCCACTGTAAACCACCAACAAAAGAAAATTACATTTATATTTATTCTCTCTTCCTCTTCCTCTCTACAAGCCACCACCACCACCGTCACCGTCGTCATCACCAACCCACAAAACCACCGTAAACCCCAACAAAAACAAATTGTATTTCCTCTTCCCAAGAAACCAATTGCCATTGAGTACGTTCTCTGAATCTTTTTTTTTTTTTTTTTTTTTTTTTTGTGTTCTCTGAATCTTCTTCTTCTTTTTTTTTTTTGTTTTTTGTTTTTTTTTTTTTTTGGGCTGTGTATTCTGAATCTCCTTCTTAAATTCTATAATCTATAATTATTCTATTTCTATTCTTGTACACGCTGCACCAACGCCACACACACCACCGTCGCCGCCACCGCCGCCCCATCACCACCATCGACAACCAAAAAACACCAAAACCCACTGTAAACCCCAACAAAAGCAAATTACATTATATTTATTCTTCTCTTCTCTCTACAAGCACACCACCACGTCACCGTGCTCACCCCCATAAACCACCGTAAACCCACAAAAACATTGCATTTCCTCTTCCTCTACAAGCAGCCAACACCACGCCGCCACCACCAACCACACAACCACACCAAACCCACGTAAACCACCAACAAAAAAAATTACATTTATATTTATTCTTCTTCCTCTTCCTCTCTACAAGCCACCACCACCACCGTCACCGTGCCATCACCAACCCACAAAACCACCGTAAACCCCAACAAAAACAAATTGCATTTCCTCTTCCCAAGAAACCAATTGCCATTGAGTACGTTCTCTGAATCTTTTCTTTTTTTTTTTTTTTGTGTTCTCTGAATCTTCTTCTTCTTTTTTTTTTTTTTGTTTTTTTTTGGGCTGTGTATTCTGAATCTCCTTCTTAAATTCTATAATCTATAATTATTCTATTTCTATTCTTGTACACGCTGCCCCAACGCCACACACACACCCGTCGCCGCCACCCGCCCCCATCACCACCATGAGCAACCCAAAAAACCACCGCAAAACCCACTGTAAACCACACAAAAAAGCAAATTACATTTATATTTATTCTTCTTCCTCTTCCTCTCTACAAGCCACCACCACCACCGTCACCGTCGCCATCACCAACCACAAAACCACCGTAAACCCCAACAAAAACAAATTGCATTTCCTCTTCCCAAGAAACTCAATTGCCATTGAGTACGTTCTCTGAATCTTTTTTTTTTTTTTGTGTTCTCTGAATCTTCTTCTTTTTTTGATTTTTTTTTTTTTTTTTTTTTGGGCTTTGTATTCTGAATCTCCTTCTTAAATTCTATAATCTATAATTATTCTATTTCTATTCTTGTACACGCTGCCCCAACGCACAACACCACGTCGCCGCCACCGC
>NW_027069483.1:565422-573857 GCF_002906115.3 Quercus suber
ACTCCAAAAAAACGACCGCAAAACCCACCATAAACCACCAACAAAGCAAATTACAATTATTTATTCTCTCTCTCTCTTCCTCTCTACAAGCCACCACCACCACCGTCACCGTCGTCATCACAACCCACAAAACCACTGTAAACCCCAACAAAAACAAATTGCATTTCCTCTTCCAAGAAACCAATTGCCATAGTACGTTCTCTGAATCTTCTTCTCTTTTTTTTTGTTTTGTGTTCTCTGAAACTTCTTCTTCTTTTTTTTTTTTTTTTTTTTGTTTTTGGGCAGTGTATTCTGAACCTCCTTCTTAAATTCTATAATTTATAATTATTCTATTTCTATTCTTGTACACGCTGCCACCAACGCCACACACACCACCATCGCCGCCACCGACGCCCCCATCACCACCATGAGCAACCCAAAAAACCACCGCAAAACCCACTGTAAACCACCAACAAAAGAAAATTACATTTATATTTATTCTCTCTTCCTCTTCCTCTCTACAAGCCACCACCACCACCGTCACCGTCACGTCGCCATCACCAACCCACAAAAACCACCGTAAACCCCAAAAAACAAATTGCATTTCCTCTTCCCAAGAAACTAATTGCCATTGAGTACGTTCTCTGAATCTTTTTTTTTTTTTTTTTTTTTTGTGTTCTCTGAATCTTCTTCTTCTTTTTGATTTTTTTTTTTTATTTTTTTTTGGGTTTGTATTCTGAATCTCCTTCTTAAATTCTATAATCTAAATTATTCTATTTCTATTCTTGTACACGCTGCCACCAACGCCACACACACCACCGTCGCCGCCACCGCTGCCCCCATCACCACCATGAGCAACCAAAAAACGACCGCAAAACCCACCATAAACCCCAACAAAAGCAAATTACAATTATATTTATTCTCTCTTCCTCTTCCTCTCTAAAAGCCACCACCACCACTGTCACCGTCGCCATCACCACCCCACAAAACCACCGTAAACCTCAACAAAAACAAATTGCATTTCCTCTTCCTCTACAAGCCACTGCCGCAAACACCACCGTCGCCACCACCACCAACCCACACAACCACCACCAAACCCACACTAAACCGCCAACAAAAGCAAATTACATTTATATTTATTCTCTCTTCCTCTTCCTCTCTACAAGCCACAACCACCACTGTCACCGTTGCCATCACCAACCCACAAAACCACCGTAAACCCCAACAAAAACAAATTGTATTTCCTCTTCCCAAGAAACCAATTTCCACTGAGTACGTTCTCTGAATCTTCTTCTTCTTTTTTTTTTTTTTTTTTTTTGTTTTTGTGTTCTCTGAATCTTCTTCTTCTTTTTGTTTTGTTTTGTTTTTTTGTTTTGTTTTTTTTTTTTTGGGCTGTATATTCTGAATCTCCTTCTTAAATTCTATAATCTATAACTATTCTATTTCTATTCTTGTACACGCTGCCACCAACGCCACACACAACACCATCGCCGCCACCGCCGTCCCCATCACCACCATGAGCAACCCAAAAAACCACCGCAAAACCCACTGTAAACCACCAACAAAAGAAAATTACATTTATATTTATTCTCTCTTCCTCTTCCTCTCTACAAGCCACCACCACCACCGTCACCGTCACCGTTGACATCACCAACTCACAAAACCACCGTAAACCCCAACGAAAACAAATTGCATTTCCTCTTCCCAAGAAACCAATTGCCATTGAGTACGTTCTCTGAATCTTTTTTTTTTTTTTTTTTTTTTTTTGTTTTTGATTTATTTTTTTGGGCTGTGTATTCTGAATCTCCTTCTTAAATTCTATAATCTATAATTATTCTATTTCTATTCTTGTACACGCTGCCTCCAACGCCACACACACGACCGTCGCCACCGCCACCGCCCCCATCACCACCATGAGCAACCCAAAAAACCACCGCAAAACCCACTGTAAACCACCAAAAAAAGCAAATTACATTTATATTTATTCTTTCTTCCTCTTCCTCTCTACAAGCCACCACCACCGCCGTCACCGTCGCCATCACCAACCTACAAAACCACCGTAAACCCCAACAAAAACAAATTGCATTTCCTCTTCCCAAGAAACTAATTGCCATTGAGTACGTTCTCTGAATCTTTTTCTTCTTTTTTTTTTTGTTTTTGTGTTCTCTGAATCTTCTTCTTCTTTTTGATTTTTATTTTTTTTTATTTTTTTTGGGCTTTGTATTCTGAATCTCCTTCTTAAATTCTATAATCTATAATTATTCTATTTCTATTCTTGTACACGCTGCCGCCAATGCGACAGACACCACCGTCGCCGCCACCGTCGCCCCCATCACCCCCATGAGCAACCCAAAAAACCACCGCAAAACCCACTGTAAACCACCAACAAAAGCAAATTACATTTATATTTATTCTCTCTTCCTCTTCCTCTCTACAAGCCACCACCACCACCACTGTCACCGTCGCCATCACCACCCCACAAAACCACCGTAAACCCCAACAAAAACAAATTGCATTTCCTCTTCCTCTACAAGCCACCGCCACACACACCATCGCCGCCGCCACCACCAACCCACACAACCACCACCAAACCCACAGTGAACCACCAACAAAAGCAAATTACATTTATATTTATTCTCTCTTCCTCTTCCTCTCTACAAGCCCCCACCACGACCGTCACCGTCGCCATCACCAACCCACAAAACCACCGTAAACCCCAACAAAAACAAATTGCATTTTATATTTACTCACTCTCTTCCTCTTCCTCAACAAGCCACCACCGCACCATAGACACCACCACTACCCCTAAACCCACCTTAAACCACCAAAAAAAAACTTGCTTCTTTAATTTTACCTAATTATTTTAGTCTGTTCTTCTTCTTTGTTTCTTGTTTTTTTGATAAGCTTCCTCTATTTCTTGTTTTTTCTTCTTTCTGAGTACTCTTCTGAATCTTCTTCTTCAATTCTATAATTACTCTCTGCCACCACCGCCACACACACGTCCACCACCACCACCATCACCAGCAACCCCCAAAAGCATCACCACCACCACCTAAAACCACCACACAAAAAAACCCATCGCCAAACCCACCATTACTATGTAAAATTTTACCTAATTATTTTGGTATGTTTTGTTCTTTAAATAGAAAAATGGTCAGGTGTGCTGTTTGCAAATATAGGCATAAAGAGGTATGCGTTCACGGATTTTGGTTTGGTGTGATTTTTCCTGAGGATGATAGGAGTTTCAAAAAATTGGTGGATGCTTGGGGTTTAAACGGCGTGAAAAGGCAACTTCTTTCGGTGGAGGCCCATGAAAGACCGGACTTGATTCGGTCTTTGGTGTTTGAAGTGGACCACAGACTAAGGGACCGGGTTCGTGGGGTTCATGGGTATGTCCAACAGTTAGAACAACAATTGGGACAATTACAACTAGGTTGGCTTCAACCCTATCAGCCATTTTCGGCCCATTTTCATTTCCCATTCCTTAATCCTGGCTACCAGCCATTTCCTCTTGGTGGCCCATTTCCGTGCTATCAACCAATTCCCATTCCCAATCAACAGCCCGAGCCCCAGCCCCAGCCCCAGCCCCAACCAAACCCAAATCTGCAGCCCTATATACCCTACCAGCCCATTAATCCAAATGGGCAGCCCTATATACAGCCCTATATACCATACTAGCCCATTAATCCAAATGGGCAGCCCTATATACCGTACCAGCCCATTAATCCAAATGGGCCCCCCTTTGGATGGGGCTATATGCCACCACCATACCAGCCTCAACCTTAACCTCAACCTCAACCAAATCCTCCAGGGCCTCATCCAGAGCCCCCAGATGGGGAGGTGGAGGAGGAGGCTGAGCCAACAGTGCCAGAGGTGGCTGAGGAGGTGGCTGCAGTAACAGGGGATGAGCTCCGGCCCTTCAACAATCCAGAGCCAGAGCCAGAGGAGGGTGAGGCAGAGGAAAAGCCAGAGGCAGAGCCAGAGGTGGCTGAGGAGGTGGCTGCGGTAACAGGGGATGAGCTCCAGCCCTTCAACAATCTAGAGCCAGAGGCAGAGGAGGGTGAGCCAGAGGTAGCTGAGGAGGTGGCTGCGGTAACAGGGGATGAGCTCCAGCCCTTCAACAATCCAAAGCCAGAGGCAGAGGAGGGTGAGCCAACGGTGACACAGGTGGCTGAAGAGGTGGCTGCGGTAACAGGGGATGAGCTCCAGCCCTTCAACAATCCAGAGGCAGAGGCAGAGGAGGGTGAGCCAGAGGCAGAGAAGGGTGAGGCAACAGAGCATCCACCACCATATTTAATGCCTAAGCATTCACAACAAGGTTGCTAAAAAATATAGCTTTTAGCAACTGAAAACACTATTTTATCTATTTTAACACCCCACTTTATAATACACCCAACATTAAAGGTTTTATTTTAGCATTGAACACATTAAAATAATATAACAACACAATAAAATAATATATCCAACACAATAAACAACAACCACAACCATCAACACATTAATATAGTACTTTTTTTTTTTCATCAAAGGCTAGCCAGATTTTTCAACCATTCATATTTATTTAATGCCTAAGCATTCACAACAAGGTTGCTAAAAAATATAGCTTTTAGCAACTCAAAACACTATTTTATCTATTTTAACACCCCACTTTATAATACACCCAACATTAAAGGTTTTATTTTAGCATTGAACACATTAAAATAATATAACAACACAATAAAATAATATATCCAACACAATAAACAACAACCACAACCATCAACACATTAATATAGTACTTTTTTTTTTTTTAGTTGTCAAAATTTTTAACAATGCACTCTTTGTTGTAGAATGTGTTGTTTTGGAATGAGATAGCTTTTTTAGCTTCTAATATTGTGAATGCACCAGGTTTTTACTATAGCAAAGTGGCGTAGTTTCTTAATTGATTTATCCTTGCAGTGATCTATTGTATTCTAGAAAATATTGATAGCTAAGTGCTGCATGGGAGAAGCAGCAAAAGGAAATTGAACAAACAAAAGACTTAATAAACAGGTTAGGTGCTGGAGCAAATTCCGGACATGCCTCTTCTGCTGAAAAGGTACATTTTGATCTACTGAGCTTGTGAATAGTTAGGCGTGCAGAACTAATACTAACATACATCACTTCATCATAAAAACATGAAATATCCTGTTTTGGTTAGTAGTAGCTAATGATATTTATTTAGGATACACTACAAGAAAAAATGTTTATTGCAATGAAAAAAACCATTGCAATAACATTAGAGTCATTGCAATAGTTGATACAAGATGTTGCAATAAAATTTGAGGTAATAGGTTTATGCAACAAAATTTTTTGTTGCAATAAACTCCAAATATTTTAATAATAACTTTGATGCAATGATATATATATATATATATATATCCAAAAGCCAAATCAATTGCAACGGAATAATATTAATATATATTATAATTAACTGTTTGGTGTATCTTAAAATGAAAGGAAAGAAAATCAGAAAAGATCCCCAATCCCATATCTTCTTCTATAAATTAATAGATTATATTACATAGATTTGACATCTTCTTATTTGATTGTATCTAAAAAAGAGAAAAAAAAAAAAAAAAAAGCCTTGAAATCAATGTGTAAAACCCCAAGCCTTAGAACACTCAAACAAAGCACTAAAATTCTTCTTTTTTTCTCTCACTGATAATAACCCTAAAACTCAAAACTTGCATCAGATTATTAATTAAATCTTCCCTTCTTAAAGAGTAAATATAAGCAACAAATTGAAAATATAGAATGAGAGGAGTTGTGTTGTACTACTAACCTGAGTGAGAGACAGAGTGAGGGTATTATGGCCGCCAATGAGAGGAGCTCGTCTCCGTAGAGTGAGGGTTTGGGGTTTCAGTGTTTGGGTGTCTGAAGGAGGAGAGTGTTTAAGTGAGAGGTCGCCGATGAGTGAGGGTTTTCTATCGTTGATGAGAGGAGCTCGTCTCCGGTAGAGTGAAAGTTTGGGGTTTAAATGTTTAGGTGTGAAGGAGGAGAGTGTTTGAGTGAGAGTGTTTGAGTAATTTTGCTCGTTTAAGTGAGAGTGTTTGTTTTTTTAAAAGTGCGTTTGAAATTATAAGATTTTGCTCGTTTAAAAATCGAGTT
Source organism: Quercus suber (assembly GCF_002906115.3). Classification (NCBI taxonomy): domain Eukaryota; kingdom Viridiplantae; phylum Streptophyta; class Magnoliopsida; order Fagales; family Fagaceae; genus Quercus; species Quercus suber. The sequence goes on from NW_027069483.1 coordinate 571,531, forward strand.
TTTGTAACTCGAGTTTAAAGATAAAACTTGAGTTTCTGTAACTCGAGTTTTAAAGATTCTAGTATTGTAAACTTGACTTCAACGTGGCTCCACATGGAAAGTTGTCCACGTCAGTTGTTTGGCAGCTCAGGATCTTAAGGATTAAAGACTCGAGTTCCACCATTGAACTTGAGTTTTAAAAACTTGAGATGTTAGTTTTTCAATTTGTTTTGAAAAGTGACAACTAACGAAATTCTTAGAAATTTAAGGTTAAATGGAAAAAAAATTCAAGAATAAAATTGATAAGACTGCAGTAGTGGTACTGTGGTAGACTAGTAAGATAAAAGGTATGGATGATGTGTCAACTTTTTACCAGTTGATAGGAGATTAACGTAATGACATGACCTTGAAACTTACCAGTAGGGATTGTTATATCCATTGGGTAATGGATACCCGGACCGACCCAATAATTGCAGGTATTACCTTACCCAATAAGGATCCGGACATCAACGACTGGTTTTTACGTATATCTAAATTTGGCAGTATTGGTATTACCCAACCCAACCCAACCAGCATTTTTAAATATAATAATCTATATATTTATCTACTAATTTTTGGGTTTATGCCTTTGGCCATTGAAGTTTCAAGACTAATTGGAAATATAATAAATATAAATAAAAATTACATCAAATCATAGTACAAATTTTAATCAAAATTTAATATATAAGAAAACATTTATTATCTTTAGTTTCAAGATTAATTCACCAGCTTTATAAATGAAGATGGTTTCAACACAATATATTTCATTTTTTTTTTTCAAAAAAGGAAAAAAAAAAAAAACAAAAAAAAAAACAAAAACAAAAGAAAAGAAGAAAGAGAACATTTTTATAACACATACTTCCAAATCTAAAAGTACATCTAATTGGCATTGGTAAGAGCATTCACATCAGCTCGTTTATAAATTTTTCCATTTTACATGTTCAAAACTTACTTTTTCTATTTTACACACTTATTTTTACAAGGCACCCACATCAGTTTGTCTATTATACACATTTATTCAAATAAAATATTAATTTCTTTGCCACACAGCCACCGACCCACACCCACAATCCACACCCGTATCACACCGGAATCCACACAACCCACCGGCAGAAAACCAGAAAAACAAAATCCACACAATCCACACAACCGACAAAACCCACCAGCAGAAACCCATAAAAACAAAACCACACAATCCACACAACCCACAAAAACCACCAGCAGAAACCCACACAATCCACACAACCCACCATAATCCACACAATCCATAAAACCCACTTATCAAGATCGACGCCTCCCCTTGAGCAACAAGATCGATGCCTCTAGTGGCGATAGTGAGAACGAGAAACAAGAGTGACGGTTTACATCGACGCCTCCGGCGGTGATGGCGAGAACAAGAAACAAGATCGACGCCTCCAAAGGCAAGCAATGGCAATGGCGATGGCGAGAGACATTCAAACTAAAACCCAATTATCAAGCCCATTCAACCTAAAAACAACGAGAATCAAAGGAATAAAGAGTGATCGGCGGCAATGGCGATCAACGGCAGTGGTGATCGGCGGAAGCTAGAGGAAGAAAGATTGATGAGAGGAAGAAAGATGGATGAGATGAGAGATAGAGAGAGTTGTGCGACTAAGAGAGAGAGGCGCTGAGAGTCAGGTACAGAGAGGAGAGAGAAAAAAAACTAATAAAAAATCATATACACATGTTACAGTACCCGTGTAAATTTACACGGGTACTGTAGCTCGTGGATAAATTTGGAAGACTTTGCAAGATTTTAAACGGACTAATGTGGGCTGTTTTTGAACAAAAATGTGTAAATTTGAGCATTTTTTCTATTATACACACTTATACATGGACTGATGTGAATGCTCTAACTAAACTAATAATATCCAAGTACAACTTCCTGTGTTTGATTTAATGCCCACCCTTCATTCAAAAGAAGGAAAGAAAAGAAGAAGAAGAGAGATTGATGCTCAGCCATTGAAGAAACACTTATTGATGCCTACCTATTATAATCTAGTGCAAAAATGGCCAAATGCCATCTTTGGCTGAAATAATTTGTGTTCTACAATTGTTTAAGAAATAATTAGCGATTTGCTACTATTTTGAAATTCAAGTTTTATGAGAAAAAAAGTGACACGGTAGCACAAGTTGACCTAGAATTAAAAAAATAATATATAATGTCATTGGAACTCGAGTGGTACAAACGGGAGTTCTATGCAAGGTGGAACTCACTTTCTTTAAAATTGAGTTCAACTCATACATTTTCATCAAACACACCGACTCACTAACACACACACACACAC
>NW_027069483.1:582745-696340 GCF_002906115.3 Quercus suber
AGATTTTTCAACCATTCATATTTATTTAATGCCTAAGCATTCACAACAAGGTTGCTAAAAAATATAGCTTTTAGCAACTCAAAACACTATTTTATCTATTTTAACACCCCACTTTATAATACACCCAACATTAAAGGTTTTATTTTAGCATTGAACACATTAAAATAATATAACAACACAATAAAATAATATATCCAACACAATAAACAACAACCACAACCATCAACACATTAATATAGTACTTTTTTTTTTTTTAGTTGTCAAAATTTTTAACAATGCACTCTTTGTTGTAGAATGTGTTGTTTTGGAATGAGATAGCTTTTTTAGCTTCTAATATTGTGAATGCACCAGGTTTTTACTATAGCAAAGTGGCGTAGTTTCTTAATTGATTTATCCTTGCAGTGATCTATTGTATTCTAGAAAATATTGATAGCTAAGTGCTGCATGGGAGAAGCAGCAAAAGGAAATTGAACAAACAAAAGACTTAATAAACAGGTTAGGTGCTGGAGCAAATTCCGGACATGCCTCTTCTGCTGAAAAGGTACATTTTGATCTACTGAGCTTGTGAATAGTTAGGCGTGCAGAACTAATACTAACATACATCACTTCATCATAAAAACATGAAATATCCTGTTTTGGTTAGTAGTAGCTAATGATATTTATTTAGGATACACTACAAGAAAAAATGTTTATTGCAATGAAAAAAACCATTGCACTAACATTAGAGTCATTGCAATAGTTGATACAAGATGTTGCAATAAAATTTGAGGTAATAGGTTTATGCAACAAAATTTTTTGTTGCAATAAACTCCAAATATTTTAATAATAACTTTGATGCAATGATATATATATATATATATATATTGTTGCAATAAACAATTTACTATTTCAAATATCTTGTAAGTGTAGGCTATTACTTCACGAAACTTGTTGTAATAGATTGCAAATAATTGAACAAAATAAATTAGATTAAATTACTGAATGATATCTTCATTGTAATAGATAATTAATTCATTTTGTCACTACGATTGACTATGAAATAATTGATATTAAGTTATTACAACGATATATTCATTGTAAAAGAATTAATATCAAATTATTGCAATGGTAACTTCAATGCAATAAGCTATTAATTCAAAATTTTCATTGCAATAGATTGCAAAAACAATTGGTATCAATTTATTGCAACGATTCTTTCATTTTAAGTTATTGTAACAATTTGTCCTAATATATTAAAACTTCTATTGCAGCTGAAAATTATAAGCTATTGCAACTTATTATTGTTGATGCAATAATTTAACACTTTTAAGTTACTATTGCAACAATTTTAACTTATAGATGTGATATTTTGTCTAAAACTACTATATACATATTTTGTTGTATTAACACTTGATGTAATAGACATTTTTTGTTGTAGTGATAGCAGTTTGTGGGGCATTGTACATATAGGTGACGAAGTACATGTTTACTTATTTCTCAACATCAACAATGCTAGAAAGACCATTGCACAAACCTGGTGCTTTAGTATCTCTTTAAGTTTTGACAGGACTGATGCAGTGATGAATAACTGTCAGTTACTGAAATTGTGCACTTATGCATATAAAAATCACAACGCATTTGATGAGACCTCCTCCCCTTGTAAAAGCAAGGTGGAAAGTGAGGTTGTGGGTTCATGTGCCACCAGGTGTGTAATTATCAATTAAAAACAAAGCATTTGTGGAGCACTACTTGTTCAAGAGATATTTTATTTAATCTGTCTCCTAAAATGCGATTATAATACAATAGCCTAGGAACACCATGTGATGATGCTTTCTGATTTAAAGTTTGAATTATTTCTAAGAAAATTACCAATATCTATTTTTAAGAAATATTTAGTTTATGGCATTTGCTTGAAATTATCTTTTAGTTTTGGAACATACAAGCAAGTAGACGTACATCAGTCAAATGAAATGTTTTGTATAAAGCTTTTCACTGTGCTGCAATTAAATTATTGCTCAATATGAGTTAACACAAATGTGATGCAAGGAGCATCAAAATATTTTAAGATTTTGTGTTTGAATTTGAAATTAATTTGGAAGCATGCACGGAATGTGTCCCCATGCTTAGTCGAAATTGTTGACTGCCAATAAAGTCTTGCCATTTTGTTTTGACTTGTTTTTCAAAGCAAGCTTGATGTGTGGCAATGTTGCTTCAACATTTCCATATTGATTTTTTTTTTTATAAGTAATAAGTTCTATTGATATAAAAAAGGAACACCCTAGTACACAAGGAGTGTACAAGGGTCAATAAATCAAATACAAAAATTGCAAGAATCTAGGAAATCAATAACAGAGGGGAAATCAAAGCAAGCTTGATGCGTGGCAATGTTGCTTCAACATTTCCATATTGATGTAACGGTGAGGGTAGTATGATTCGAAATAAGAATTTTGTGTGTTGAGAATGTGCTTCTCCTTTGTTTGGTGGTGATGCCTATGGTTTCAAGGCAAATTATAGGTGGCAAAGCTCAGGCAAGTTAGATTAATATTATTATGGAAACACATTCTTATATTATTTGTCTGTTTAGTAGACATCTCTGTAGATTATCAACCTTAACTGATTTGAAATTAATACATGGTCTTTGTTTGATTTCAGGGAGGAATTCAAGGATGAGGAATTGGTTGATCCGAAGTCGTTGGATATCCAAATCTTTATCTAAGATTGAGATTTGCCTTGTACTTGTTTGTTTAGGGTTAAATAATTGTTTGGGCAGAGTGAAACCCCCAATTTTTGTTTGGGAAATGGACACTGGAGAGTAAATCTCCATTTTTCTTTGTAACTCTTGCATACTTGGATATGGATATCTGGTCAATGAAATCAAAATAAGTTTATGTAATTGTTACAAGATTGCAAATCTTTTGTTAATCACAGGATTTGAGATCCAAAGGATTCAAATCCCATGGTTTGTAATTACATTTTCTGTGAACCTGTTATTTAGGAACTCTTGAAAGCATTTTTTAAATCTCTAGCAAAGTAACATATGGATAAATCGTTGCCTTAGTTGTTCACTTCCATTAGCGTAGGGTTTGAGCTTCATAGAGAAATTCATGCTTTGAATCATATTCCCATACTAGCTGGTACACACTGGTGTTAGACCATAACAGTTACTACTTTTGCTTTGCATATACAGTTCCAAATAACAGGTTATGCAAGCATTAAAGTAAAAGAAATAAATGCTCGTAGAGATGAGAATATACGAATGTTTGGGCAGAGAGTTATCGGTTCCACTAAATGGCTTTACAACCATCCTTATAAGCTTTCACAAGTCACAACTAATTGAAATGCTATGAGACAAAACCCATAAGGTTAAAATACCTTCTTGATACATATTCTCTATAGAAATTCACCTTAACACACAATGAGAATCCCAACTAACAAATTAAGAATCAATAATATAATAAAAAAAAAAAAATTCACATAATTTTACCTCTTCCATCAAAATTCAATCACAATCCAATGCGTAACAAATTAACAATTTATTGACCCAATATCAAAATGCAGAGATTGAACAATAATAGGGAGTTGAAATTTAATAAACACACCATCCATATAACATGAGCTATTAATCTTCTCAAAATCACAGATTCCATTGTGAAAAACTATTACCAAGGACAAATTATATATATTAATATATAAAAGCCTATGCTATACTAATAATAATAATAATAATGAGGTGAGGCATACACATTTTCACCCGTGAATGAAACTAGACTCTCCACGTAAGGTATAGCTTGTGAAGTTACGAAAGATTTAGGAAAATCTGTAAGTGGGAGATTTTTAATAATTTCTTGAGAAGCAATGTTATAATAAACTATTGTCTGGTAATCCTGATGAAGTAGAAGAAGAAGCTCTCCATTTTTTGCAAATCCAAGTGGCCTCCTAATTCCTGAATGGGTCCTACGTCAAATTGTTTGGTCAAAGGCTTAAAACCCCCAAGTCCAATTGGAGGGGTCACCCGTATCTTAAAGACCGTCTTTTGATTATCAAAAAAATGAAAGCATTACAGTCATTAAAGACAGCAAATTTCAAAGTCAAATTGTAATATACTGGCATCCTTGTAATTCGAAATACCTCCTGGCTCATATCAAAACCTATGATTACCTCATAATCTCCTTCCTTGATGGCACCGTGCCAATAATAAAATCCATTCAAGTATTTTTCATCAAAATTATTCTTGTAGATAATGTTCAAACAATCAAATTTGGGGTTGATTATTTGCCTCCAGGAATCAGTACTTAGGGTGTAAACATGAACAAAAGTGTTTTCTACCATTGTGTCGTCCGCATATCTCTTATAAGTGACAATTCTAACAACTTTGTAGTCATTAGAATTGTTATCATAACCAAATGCATAGCTGACATCAGTGTAGAAGAGATCGGGGTAGAGAGCAAGGGCGCATGGAGGAAGTGTGGGATATGGAACAACCTTATATTGACGGATTGCAGGATTCCATAAGAAAAACCATTAAAACTGTCACCAAAGGAACCGCCAATGCAAATGATGCCATTAATGCAACCACACATGTTTGGTCGAAGGAGTCTCATGCTGAAGCCGCCGTTTGTGTTATTAAAACGAATGTTCATGTCCAACATACGTATTTCATTATAAGGAGGGTGCAGCAGGGACATGACAATGATGTCGTCTATAGAGTCATTGCTCTCGATCAGTAAACTTGGATTCGTTTGAGACAACAACGGAGGCGGTGGTGCTTGGCAATGAAACTAGGGTTTTCAAAAAGACTATACCATGACTTTTTCACGCACTTGAAACGTACAATAGATTTCACTGGAGCCTCGATAGAATTTCTTCCAACAATTCATCCGCTAATTCTAAATTGGAACACCTCTCCCTCCTCCAACTCACACTCTCCATGTTTGTACGTTTCATCTCTCTCTGAATGCTCTCTCAGTCGCTGTAAAGTAATTTTGAAAAACCTACCTCCTATATGTGTATATAATACAAACTAAATACACGAAGATGGTTTCAACACAATATATTTCATTTTTTTTTTTCAAAAAAGGAAAAAAAAAAAAAACAAAAACAAAAACAAAAACAAAAGAAAAGAAGAAAGAGAACATTTTTATAACACATACTTCCAAATCTAAAAGTACATCTAATTGGCATTGGTAAGAGCATTCACATCAGCTCGTTTATAAATTTTTCCATTTTACATGTTCAAAACTTACTTTTTCTATTTTACACACTTATTTTTACAAGGCACCCACATCAGTTTGTCTATTATACACATTTATTCAAATAAAATATTAATTTCTTTGCCACACAGCCACCGACCCACACCCACAATCCACACCCGTATCACACCGGAATCCACACAACCCACCGGCAGAAAACCAGAAAAACAAAATCCACACAATCCACACAACCGACAAAACCCACCAGCAGAAACCCATAAAAACAAAACCACACAATCCACACAACCCACAAAAACCACCAGCAGAAACCCACACAATCCACACAACCCACCAGAATCCACACAATCCATAAAACCCACTTATCAAGATCGACGCCTCCCCTTGAGCAACAAGATCGATGCCTCTAGTGGCGATAGTGAGAACGAGAAACAAGAGTGACGGTTTACATCGACGCCTCCGGCGGTGATGGCGAGAACAAGAAACAAGATCGACGCCTCCAAAGGCAAGCAATGGCAATGGCGATGGCGAGAGACATTCAAACTAAAACCCAATGATCAAGCCCATTCAACCTAAAAACAACGAGAATCAAAGGAATAAAGAGCGATCGGCGGCAATGGCGATCAACGGCAGTGGTGATCGGCGGAAGCTAGAGGAAGAAAGATTGATGAGAGGAAGAAAGATGGATGAGATGAGAGATAGAGAGAGTTGTGCGACTAAGAGAGAGAGGAGCTGAGAGTCAGGTACAGAGAGGAGAGAGAAAAAAAACTAATAAAAAATCATATACACATGTTACAGTACCCGTGTAAATTTACACGGGTACTGTAACTCGTGGATAAATTTGGAAGACTTTGCAAGATTTTAAACGGACTAATGTGGGCTGTTTTTGAACAAAAATGTGTAAATTTGAGCATTTTTTCTATTATACACACTTATACATGGACTGATGTGAATGCTCTAACTAAACTAATAATATCCAAGTACAACTTCCTGTGTTTGATTTAATGCCCACCCTTCATTCAAAAGAAGGAAAAGAAAAGAAGAAGAAGAGAGATTGATGCTCAGCCATTGAAGAAACACTTATTGATGCCTACCTATTATAATCTAGTGCAAAAATGGCCAAATGCCATCTTTGGCTGAAATAATTTGTGTTCTACAATTGTTTAAGAAATAATTAGCGATTTGCTACTATTTTGAAATTCAAGTTTTATGAGAAAAAAAGTGACACGGTAGCACAAGTTGACCTAGAATTAAAAAAATAATATATAATGTCATTGGAACTCAAGTGGTACAAACGGGAGTTCTATGCAAGGTGGAACTCACTTTCTTTAAAATTGAGTTCAACTCATACATTTTCATCAAACACACCGACTCACTAACACACACACACACACACTCTCTCTCTCTCTCTCTCTCTCTCTAGAACCATCACTCTAGCTCTTTCTCTCTCTTATGGAGGCCAACGCAAGCTATGCTTTCAACGAAAAAAATCATGCTAGCCACAGTGACCACTTTCTTTGTTGTTGTATTCATCTTAACATGCTTTCATACCTTCCCTTTTGGTTGATAGTGAGTGAGAATATGTGATGTGGCTGTCATATAGTGAGTAGGGATTTTTGGCTAAAAGTTAATCATGTCAAACATCTCTTAATGAGATGTGGCCTTATGCTTATGCGTGTGGGACACGGTGAAGTGAAAGAAGAAAAGCTGAAGGACCATAAATCTTTATGGTACTTGAGTTTTATAAACTCGAGTAACACATTATAAGGAACTTGAGTTCCACAAACTCAAGTTCCGCGTGACATTTTTTAATTAAAATAATCCAGGTCAGCGAATGTCATTGTGACAGTTTTTATGGAATTCGAGTTACATGTCAAACTTGATTTTTGAAACGGTGATAGATCACTAATTATTTCGGGTGGTATTTGGCTATTTTTGCCTATAATCTAGTCAAATGTTCTAAACAGTTTGATTTTTCTAGCAAAGTATATCCACTCAAGTCAAATGTGGAATGAAAGACAAAAAAAAAAGGCTCATAAAAATCCTTCAAGAGAAATTGGCCTTACATACAGGGGTTTCAACCTTCTATGAGTCCATTCTTGAACAACTTTTTTATTGCTACACTTAGTACTAGGCTTTCATTCCAAACAACGAAATCTGCCTCCATTTCTTGGGTTTTGTTTTGATTTGGTTTGGGCAAAACAATCACAAAATATGCGGTAATACTAGGTTGAAGAGGATCGAAAGATAAGGGATTTTTACCTTTGATAACATGGACTAAGACAAATTAATAGGAACGAAATAAGTAGCTTAGTCATTTAAAGAGGTTGTTATGTAATTTACATTTTTTTCCCCTTGAAAGTTATATGAAAATTGCCCAATTATAGTGTTTACAACATGCGTAAATCTTGTTTCTCAAAAAAAAAAAAAAAAAAAAAGCGTAAATCTTATGCTTGTATCACTAGAAAGGAAAGTTATTATTAGATTTTTTTTTTTTTAATACAAAATTGGTAGTTGGTGTATCCTAATTGCATGATGAACTTTATCATTCATAGTTCTAACTTCTAACCTTGTGTTAACAATGCTTCTAAAGAAGAATGTAATGCACACCCATGTAAAATACATATAATGTGGGGTATGAGAGTTTCATATTAGTGTAAGAAATGTAGGCATTTAAATGTTATGGGAGATGATTACTCATTCTCACACACGTCAATGATGCCTCTAATTCAACAACATCAATTATGAGGTGTGATATCATCATCAGAACAATTTATATATTTTTAAAATTTTTTATCATTTTTGGTTGTAAAACAAGTTTTATAATCTAAAAAATGGAAAACTGTTAAACTTTTTTTTTTTAATATGTATATTCTCACCCTAAAAATTTAGGTTAGTGTGATAAAGTTAAAAAAAAAAATTAAAAATTAAAATTTGAGGTCCTTTTGTAGTTCTCTCTTTACATTGGGCTTGGCTTTATTTTTGTTTTCTACCTTTTGTTCTATGCCGTTTTTTTTTAGAAGATTGTTATATGCCGTTTCTGTTGCCGCCGCTCAACATTTTTCCTTAACCCGAAGTATCAAAAAAATACTACAACCCTTCGTTCATCCTTCTCTAAAACCCTCACACACACTCCCTCTCTGACTCTCTAACGTATTTTCTCTCTAAAACCTCTCTCTGTGTGAAAGTTCTCAGTTTGTTCACTCTCTGTTTATTGGTTAAGGAAAGCAAAAATGGCGTCCGAAGGAGGTAACCTGAAGTCGACCTCCATAAATGGTATGAAGGTGTATAGTTTGGCATCACAGAACCGCTCACACGCCTCTTGGCTTGACCCTAAGAAGCTTCGAGCTCTTCGCAAGGACAAAAGTAATCTCCTTCACTTTCTCTCTCTCTCTCTTTTTTGGCTTCCCTTTAATTATTTTGGGTTAATTTGATTTGGTGGGTATCTGAATTTATTCTTATATTTCAGAAAATTTGTGAAATTTAGACTCTTTGCCCTTTTGGGTTTCGAGAATTACTGCTTAATTTGCATTTTAAGTAATTTTTTTCTTCTTAAACCCTGAACCCTGGTGTCAATTTGTGAAATTGACTCTTTGCCTTTGTGGGTTTTGAGAATTACTGTGTAATTTGCATTTATTTTTGGGTTTTTTTTTTTGTTTAAGTTGCCATGATTAAAAAAAAAATGCATGCTTGTAAAAGCAATATTATTGGGACAACTAGACAAGTTAGTCTGTGAAACATTAGGAAAAGTTCGAAAATATTTTGACTCAGTGACACGCCTAACACCTAAAATCGCTTTATACTCTTTGAACTTGTAATGGGTATTATTTTTTATTTAATTTTTTAAAAATTTTAAAGTAGTGGAAGTTTTATTGTAAAAGAAAGAAGGGTGTAGGTTTTAAATTTTTGAGGACAATGATATTTAAAAAGGAACCAAATATGACTTCACATTGTGAATAACTGAATCACATATGCGGCAACATAGTGTTCATTTATATCGTTTTTGTGAGTATTTATTTATGTATGATTTACTTTGTATCTTGATCATGGAAATTTATCGCCCTATTGTTTAGTACAATCAAAATGTTTATTGATGGTGTTGATGTATTCTTTCTTTATCATTTATTTGTTAGATTACTCGCAAAGGGTGGACTTGATTCAGGATCTGAGGTTTGAAACTGCAACCACCAAGATTAAGGCAACTCCTGATGGGGAGTTTCTTATAGCGTCAGGTGCTTGAAAGCTCATTTTTATACTTATAATCTTGTATGAAGAGATAACATTCTTTTAAAAAACAAATAAGAAGGAATAGGTCCCAAAAAAACAACAATTTTGCAGTATGCACCAATCATTCTGATTCATCATTGAAATGTAGGTATATATCCACCACAGGTCAAAGTGTACGAGCTAAGCCAATTATCACTAAAGTTTGAGAGGCACTTGGATTCAGAGATAATTGATTTTCAGGTACTTTACATGCTTGCTAAAGACTATAATTCACCTAGAGATTCTGTTTTGTGAGGCATTACCAAATATACTCATTCCAAAAAATGCAATGACATTTGGAATCATTAATGATGGTTTGTTTCTATAGGGGTGTAGATGAGGCAATCTTGTGCCCACATGCATGGTCCTTGATATGTAGAGTGCAATCTTTTTTCCAATGTTATTATATTACCCTTTTGAAATTCCTAAATAGTTTCAGTTAATGCTTGTTATACATTGTGATGGTGTGTTGACTTCAAGCAGGCTGGCCTAAGTGCTGACTCCTAGGGTATCTATCCTTTATTTTCTTTCTCTTTAATTTTTCTTGTTGCATCATTCTGGTTTGTCTTGCATTACCTTTTTTCCCCCAAGATTATTATGTAGAAATATTAGTGAATCAATGTTCTGTGGCTTATGTAGGTTCTGGATGAGGATTATTCAAAGCTTGCATTTTTATGCGCTGATCGTTCTGTTTATCTACATGCTAAATATGGAAAACATTATAGTTTGCGGATTCCAAGGTTTCACTTTTTTGCCTTTCAAACATTTTGCTCATGTATTTGTGTTACATTCTTTATATGGTTTTTCTAATATATATTTATTATTGTATTTTAGATCGTTAAATTTAAGTGCTGTATTGAATATGTGATCAAAAAACTTATTTGAGTTTTCTAACTCATTGATTATATTTCTTCAGTGTTACTACTCATGTTTCCAATACCTTCGCTATGATTATTTATTTATTTTTATGGGGCGGGGTAGATGAATGATTTGTGTTTCATGTTATGGACTGGAATAAGGTGGGCTTTTCCATCATTAAATGGTAATTAGAGGTGAAGAAACCCTGTGAAGCACGGGTGCGGGTGCGGGTGCGGGACTCGGCAACTTTTAAAAAAGTAGGGTGCAGGTGCAGCGATTAAAAAATTACTAAAAATATTTTTATTTATATTTTCTATATATTTTTACTATTAAAATATTCTTAAAAAACACATTACTATGGCCTTGGTTCACAAAACAAAGAAAGAAGAAGGCAAGAAACACAAAACAAAAAAGAAAACACAAAAGAAGCAACAAAGATTTAGAATAAAATTGAGGAATGACAAATTTAGGATGTTTGGGCCTCATTCTTGGGGCGGGGATGTGGATAGTTCTGATGATTAGTTGCTTACTTCTGTCCCTTTTTTTTTTTTTTTTGGATAGGTAATAAGACTTTTATTGAAAAAAATTGAACATCATGTTCTCGATAGTGAACACTGTGAACAAGAAACAAATACCATATAATCAAGAACTAAAGGAAATCTTTTTCAAAAAAAAAAAAAAAAAAAAAGAACTAAAGGAAATAGAGACTAAGAATTCAAAGAAAGAAATACAATTTATACACCCCCAAATATGAGCCCAATGAAACAGAGTACCAAAGAGGAGAGATTTTAGATGATCTAATGTTCTCTTCTTGTCTTCAAAAATGCAGCTATTGTGTTCCCGCTAAACTAACCACATTAAACATGCCGGGACCATATTCCAAATGGTTGAAAGATGCTTTCCAAACCAATTTCTCTAGATAAAGAAAAAAGAGTTGACTGACCTCGGCATTACCCACTAGATCCCAAACACTGCAAAAGCTTCACACCATAAGGCATAAGAAAACTTACAGTGAAGAAGAAGGTGATCCACTGATTCCCCATCACAGTAACATAAACAATACCTATTAACCAAAGACTGATCTCTCTTAACAAGATTATCAATAGTGAGTATCCCATCATTAGCTACTGTCCATAAGAAGAAAGGCACCCGTTTAGGCACCTTTGCACACCAAATGCACTCCCAAGGGAATTCATCAATGTTAGGACCAGATAATAGCTTATAAAAAGATTGCACATCAAATACCCCAGATGTAGTCAATCTCCAGACTAGGTGATCATTCCCCTCACCCCTTGACATAGAGGTATAAATAAGCTCAAAAAAGGAATAAATAGTGTCTGCCTCCCAATCTTGAGGACCATGACAGAAAAGTAAATTCCGGCTCCTTCTGAAGTAGATACTACCAATTTAGAGACCCATGCTTCTTTAGATAGAGAGCAAGCAAACATGGTAGGAAAGAGTTCCTTCAAAGGAATAGGCCCATTCCATGGATCATGCCAAAAACTAACATGGCAACCCTCCCCCTATTATACAGAATTTGACTAAAGAACTTCTCTGTTCCTTCCTTAATACTCCTCCACATCCCACACCGATGAGAACCTCTTACCCCTCTAGTGCACTAGCCTCCTCTCGCCTCACCATATTTGGTTGCTATAACCTGATGCCATAATCTATTACTTTCTTTCCCAAAACGCCACAACCACTTCCCAAGCAAGGCCTTGTTAAACAACCCAATCCTCTGGATCCCCAAACCACTGTTCTCAACTGGCAAACAAAGATTTTCCCAAGCAACTAAAGGACATTTAAAAACATCCTTTGAGGCCCCCAAATGAAATTCCTCTGAATTATTTCTATTCTAGTTGCCATAGCTTGAGGGATAGTAAACAAAGATAAAAAGTAAGTGGGAAGGCTTGAGAGAGTACTTTTTAACAAAGTAAGCCTGCCACCTTTCGACAAATAAAGTTGTTTCTAGCCAGATAGCCTTTTCTCCATCTTTTCTATGAAAGGATTCCATATTGATGAATCCTTATAATGGGCCCCGAGAGGCATGCCCAAATATCTCATAGGCAGAGTACCCACCTTGCAACAAAGGGTACAAGCCAAGCATTCAAATTCTCAACATCACCAACAGGAACAATCTCACTCGGGCTTGGGGACTCACATATTGTTATTTCATCCTTTTTGTTCGTTAGCTCTCTTCTTTTTTGTAATTAGTTTTCTTTCTTTCTTTTTTTTTTTTTTTCCTCTCTTTGTACTTTTTGACTACTTTGTGCTTTTCATGCATATTGTAGTGTCTTAAATACACTTTTTCTTACCTATAAAAAAAAAAAAAAAAAAAAAATCACTAAACCAATAGTCTAACACTCTCTCTAAAGTGGGTATCCAAACTTCCCCTTAATAAGTGGGGCTCAACGCATGGTATTTTTAATTACTTAAATGGGAGGTAGAGTGGAGACAAGTTTTGACTTCAGGATCACTTGCTTTGATACCATGTTAAATTACTAGTTATACCAAAAGGTTAAATTGTTAGGGAAGGGTGAATTTAATCGCTTAACACTATTCTAACAATAATATTATTTTACTTTATTTGTGTATCCCAATTATATTTCGTATCCTATTAAAATAGGTATATCAATATTGCCCTATGGTGTCATACCTGTATCCCATGTTTGTATTGATGCTTCTTAGTACTTCATATGAAATTCCCTAATTGTAGTTTTCTTACCTTGGATTATTTATGCTGAAAGTTGCACTTGATACACGTACATTCCACTTTGTTTGACTTTGATTATGTGCAACAATCTTTTTTATTTTACCTCATGATTTGAACTTCTGCACGTCTATGGATAACAGGATGGGGAGAGATATGGCGTATGATTGCTGGTCCTGTGACTTGCTTTGTGCTGCCTCTTCTCCAGATCTGTACAGAATTAATTTAGAGCAGGTTATTATCTTAACCATATGTCATTATTTGTTTTGAATTTCTGGGTGAAATTTTTGTTGCCATTTTGTACATTCTTTCCATTGTAGATGTTTGATAAAACTCAGATTCATCTACTTCTGTTTTACAACAGATACGCAGTTGCAACAACAATGTTTGTGCACAATAATGCTTCACCAAGGGCCGCTAGCTGCTAAATGTCTCACATTTAAGTATTTAGTGATCAAGCCTTTCAGCTCTTTAGATATATAAAAAGGCTCATCACTGTCATAGTCTAGGGTAGCCCATTCCTTAGGCAGATATGTATATTGTTCTCCATCGTGATGAAGTTAAGCTGATCTGAGTCTACGCACTTCACCATTAGGCTGGCTAGCTTCATCCTATCCAATTTACAAAATTAGAATTTGTTACAATTACTAATTATTGCATCTATATTAACAAAATGGGTCAAATGATCCATTTTTATGCATTTTGTTCTATTTTTTGGTGGAGAGATGGTGTGGGCTTCTTCTGTGAAGTATAGTTGAGTTCTTTTCTCTGTCTCTCTTCCTTTAATTTACCACTTATACATTCATGTGTAGATCTATTGTGGCATTTCTATTCTTTTAGTTTGCCATAACCACTCTATTTGTGTCTTCAGTAACAAGTCTATGGTGTTTCATGTTTATAATCTGTCTAAGTTTAGGCAAATTAGAATGGAAAAATTCTTAAGAGTGGCAACGTGATACCTTTCAAAACCATAGGGTGGAAAGTGACCATCGCACAAGTAAAATATGATTTCTTTATTATTAATAATTCTGGCATATAACTTATCAAAAAAAAAAAAAAAAATTCTGGCATATAATCCATGACTTGCTCTAAAAGTCATTGCATAGCCATTTGCTTCCACCAGTTCATAGAATCCACAATCACATGTAATTTCTTGTGAGTGAACTTACTTTTAAATGTTGAATTTGTATACCTGCTTTATTG
The DNA here is from genome assembly GCF_002906115.3 of Quercus suber. NCBI lineage: Eukaryota > Viridiplantae > Streptophyta > Magnoliopsida > Fagales > Fagaceae > Quercus > Quercus suber. The sequence goes on from NW_027069483.1 coordinate 596,969, forward strand.
TCAGAGTTTGTCAGTAATTTTATGTCATGCTTTCAGGGACGATTCCTGTCCTCCCTCACTACACAATCACCAGCTATAAATGTGGTTTCTCGAAGGTTGTTGGTGAATCCTTTACACTTTTTATACTCTTTTGGTCTTCTTTATTTATCAAAACTTTGTATTCATTAGCGTATGTTTGTCTACTTGCTCTTGTTTAAGTATGTGGGGGTTTTGTTTACAATTTCAGCAAACTCCATGGGTTGGTTGCATGTGGTGGTGAGGATGGGGCAATAGAATGTTTTGACTTGAGAATGAGATCTTCAGTGGGTAGAATTGATGCTGTTGCACCCACTGGTGATATTGATCAGGTATTCTCCTACTCTAATCCTTGGATGCAGAGATCAGTTTATGTGAAAAAGAAAATCTTTTCAACAAGATACAGGGAAGACTTGTCAATGCATTCACATTTATGAATGACAATTTATTCCTGCTATACATTTGGAAAATATAATAATGGGGTAATAAGAGAATATTATTGCTCTTTCTCCCCTTCAAGAGAGAGAGAGATCCACTCCTATGGGTGGATCTCCTATGGGTTTCCTGTGGATGACATGATTACTTCCCCCCCCCCCCCCCCTTCTTCTCCCCCACTCTTCTGAAAACAGTCTCTTACCATATATGTTGGATTTCTAGGAGGTCACTTCATTGGAGTTTGATGGAGATGGAGGTTTCCAGTTGGCTGTAGGAAGTAGTGGAGGAAAGGTATGATATCTCCTTAGCTCTGTAAGATCTATTCAAATTAATTATTCATTTGATCAATTCACACTGTTTTTTGCATTTGCTGTGTATCATCCTAAGTATCCTTTTAAGGAGAAAATAAAAAACTGCAGGGAAGGAAATGGAAATGAGATAGAGGTTTTTGGTCAAATTTTTAACTAGACTACAAGATGGGTTTTGGACTAATGGCTAATATTGATCACTGGTGGGGGAAAATGTTGTGCCTTGAAATCATTCACACTTTGACCTACTTATAAAAAAAAATATTCACACTTTGAACTACTAGTGGAAATTTGACCACTAGGTATGTAATGATTTAAAAAGGTACATATCTTACAAGAGAGCTTGAGAGGAATGGTAATGCAACAGGTCAACTTTCTTAAATTTGTTGCTATTATAAAATAAAAATGTCTATTGTGAAGAAGAGGTGATAAAAAATAGCTGAAGAGGCTAGTTTGGAGCACTGTTGAATGAAGATTGTACAGTGACCTGAGGATATTTTGCGCATTATTATTATGTGAAATTTGATCCAGGATTTAGGTTGAAATATGGAATGATTTTGAAAGATGTAGCTTAAGTTAGTTTGGGAAGATGTAATAAGGATATGGAGACCTATCCCAATTTGGTAAGGCTATGATGATTATGCTGAAAGGTCAGTGTCATCATTTTTTCTTCTCCTTCATTTCCTGAATGCTGCTGTTTAGAATATTTCAGTGCAATATCCATTGTTGCAAGATTAAAACACTGTTCTTTGTTGTTGGTACCTACGTTCACACTTCGATCATTTTTCAAATTGTTGTTCAATATGTGGTTTTATGCTTTGATATTAATTTCTCTTCATCTATCTGGTATCATCTCTTTTTTGAACTTCTGAATTTAATCTTCACATTTGAGTGCAGGTGCTGATCTATGACTTGCGTTCATCTTCTCCTGTACGAGTAAAGGATCACATGTGAGTCTAATTGCTCGTGTTAGTGGTTGTGTTTGTAAGAAAATGTGCTGAATATTTCTTTGCTTGGGACTATTTCTTGCTAAGAAACTGTATTTGTTATGTAGGTACGGCAGTCCAATATTGGACATTAAGTGGCATCGTACTCTGAATTCTGAACACCCAAAGTTAATTACCACTGATAATCATGTCGTTAAGATATGGGATCCAGAAACGGTAAGCAAGTTTTTCATCTTAGAAAAGAAAAAGATCTTGTTCAAACACGATTTCTTTGATCAATATTTAAGAAACTCCTTAATATTCAGTACCTTCATTTTTTATTGGTTATCTGTTGGAAGACGGAATGATTGTTTCCTGAGATATCAAATTTGAGTGATGATTAAACTGTTATACAGGACAGAACTTGAAACTATTTCAGGGGTCAATATATATTTTTGTTGTCGATTATGTTTCTCTAAGAGTTGGATTTAAATTTAACTTTGATGCATTTTTGGTGTCCTGACATAAGGTTAGTTAATCCTAAGGTTTGCAATAAGAAGAGTGGATATAATGACCATTCTATCAGTCCAAGTTATTCTTTTGAGGTTGTTTTTAATCGTAGAGTTGATGTCGGTAATCTTCTATGCTGGCAGGAGTAGTACCTTTGTTTTGCTAATGCTTAATAAAATTGTGATTCTGACATGTTATATTTTGAGTTTACATAAATAACAAATATGGATGTTAGTCTTCCAACTTAGGTGGCATAGATGCACTTTTTGTGGAAATTTGAACTTGGTAATGCAGAGATTCTAAGGGGGCTGCTGTTTAGGCTTAAAATTGATTAATGGAAATGAGAGTTGCTTAGAACAGTGAACAAGGTGTGACAAAATCTTCTTAAGAGAAATCCATCTCTTGAAAATAGCACTAGGCTAATCTATGTAATTGCATTCAAAACTAATCACAAAGTAACTATAATATGGTACTTATACTATTTGTTTGGCATTGGAGCCTTCTAGATGCTTGACAAGTGTCCAAATCCTATTGGCTAATTCTTAAGCAATCATCTAACTAACTAACTAATTATTTACAAGATGATTAGGATGCAACAACTTGAAATGCCCTGCATCAGTTGGAAACATTTATTGACCAATTGTATGCAGCTAGATATAAAATCTGGACGTTTAGAGTGGAAAGCCAATTTGTTTTGCTCAAATTGTGATTAGTATCTATGATGCTTTGGGTTGGAGGAAACACATTTATGGAGGTGTCTAGTAGCTTGAAGTATGGTGAGGGTTGGGGAGGATGGAGTACGAATCCTGTTTAAGGAACTCATGGTTGTGGTTTATGGAAGAAGATTAGGATGGGGTGGAGGTTAGCCTTTAAGGGTGGCATTTTCAGTCTTGTATGACTGCTTATTAGCTAGATAAGCGTTAGTGGAATCCATGTTGGTGAGTCAGAATAAGGGGGAAATGTGGAGATGGGATCAAGATTTCACTGGGATTTTAATGATTGGGACTTGGACTTGGTAGCCTCTTCCGATGTCCCACTTAGAGAAGGCTGTGACAAATTGTAGTTAAGGTTAAAAAGGAATGGAGAATTTGATGTTCATTCATTCTATGATGCCCTAAGGGGTCCATGTGCACTGGCTTTCCCTTGGAAGAGTATTTGGTGTGTTAAGCCCCCATTACAGGTCTCTTTTTTTGTGTGATAATCATGGGGGAAGATCATCATGTGTGATAATCTCATTAGCAAGGTTATGTGCTAGTTGGGTGGTGTTGTATGTGTTGGTATAGTATACATTATTCTGGTTAGTAGAATATGATTGAATTTTGGCTGGTACCATTTATACACCTTTATGTGTTATATTGCTTTACTGTGATGATTTTGGTGTGTTCTAACTGAATAATTTGGATATTACTAATAGGGAAGGCCTATCTTTTTCTATGCACAGTCCATATTGTCGGTTTTTAAGTAATTTTTGTTTGCTTTCAGGGAGAAGGCATGACCAGTATTGAACCAACGGCTGGAGCTATAAATGATATTTGCATATTCAATGGCAGTGGGTTAATGTTGTTAGCTCTAGACTGCAGCCAGATACCATCTTACTTCATACCTGCTCTGGGACCTGCTCCCAAGTGGTGTTCTAACCTGGAAAATCTGACGGCATGTTTTTAAATAAAACCATTGCTTTAGGTCAGTCTCATTTGAGATCTTGGGTTATATTGTTAATATCCTCTGAGTTTTTCTTACAGGAAGAGCTAGAAGAGGGTGCACAAACAACCATATATGATAATTTCAAATTTTTGACAAAAGAAGAACTTGAGAGATTGAATCTGACTAATCTGATTGGCACCAATCTTGTACGAGCCTACATGCATGGGTTTTTTATTGATTATCGGCTGTATAAAAAGGTAAAGCTTCCACATTTCTATTACTAATTTTTCATTAAGGTTGTTATGTCCTATTTTCAGAAACAAAAATGGGACTTTCCTACATTTTTGTTTTCTGTTCACATGGTATCTTATATGTCTATTTGTCCAAAATGTTTGTATTACAACAATTTGAGTGTGTGAAGCAAATAAGGTTGAAGTTGTTAGACTTGTTTCAGGAAATGAAAATTTTGTGTTTTGTGGTTTCTTTTATGGGCTATAAGTTGTTTCTTAAAAATGTCTACTTAACTCAGTTTAAGGTTCTGATGATTTAACAATTTTGAGTTCTTAATTGAGCACTCATTAATTTTAAATTGTTTGTCAAGACCTGTGAAGAAAATGTCACAAAGCTTTTGATATCTCACTCAAGATATTGCATATTAAAACTTTTTACTTCTGATCTAACGTCTTGTTGTACATCATAAATTCAACTTGTTTTTATCATTTATTAAATTGCCTTAGAACTTAATAATATGCATCACTTTTCTTTGAAACAAGATAATTATGCTTTATTCATGGTTTGATAATTTCCTAAGATAATGGAATTTTTGCTAACAAAATTTATGCGAGGAACAAATTAAGCCAACGGATCTCAATTATATTGTGGTTTTATATGACAATAAAAAAATACAATGCATTTGGAATTTAACTTTAAATTTATACATGCTACAATTCTTTTTTTTTTTTTTTTTTTACATTTGGAATTTAACTTTAAATTTATACATGCTACAATTTTTTTTTTTTTTTTTTTTTTTAATATAAGATAGAAATTCTATTCTAGTCTAATTTAAGTATATATGTGCGCGAAGCTCCTTCTTGGAAACTTGAACTATGACACTTGCCCCCCACACTCTACAAGCACTTATACTTGTAGAGTAACCACTGCACCAGGGGTGCGCGGTGGTAACATGCTACAATTCTATTTACTTTAGATTCATCACTTTCTCTCTCAAAGCACCACTAATTTCTTTCTAAGCATGCTTACATGATAGTAACTACATTGTATTTTTATGAGCAATGCAATGACGTGACATGACAATCTGATATATGTACCATGTGTCCATCACATCTTTATATATTACTATCTCCATTGATAGGCACAACATATATATTGTTTTGTGATGAATGGAAATATGGCAAGGGCCAAGTACACGGAGTATACTGTGGATGTTCTATAGAAGAAAATAAATAGAAAACAAAAATTAACCAAAGATCTTTCCTAGGATTTCCTTTATTATTCATTAGGCTACTTTGTGTCCATAATATGTGAACATGAAGTAGTCCCCCTCTTAGATAAAACATCATTACATATAATAAAAGCTTTCTCTTTATTGTACTCTCCCAAAGTCATTTATTTAATCAATAGTTTCTGTTTATGTTGCTTTAAGCTTACATTCTGTTAGCTGTGTCTATCATAAACTATTAAAAATGTTGTAGACAGTGCACAAAGCTCCGACTATTGTGGTTCTTGGATAGGTGATTGGTAGGCAGCCTTATCCCCAATTTTTTTTAGAGGTTATTCCTGAATTCGAACCCGCGATCTGTCGCTTTTGGTGGAAGGCACTTGCCATTGCACCAAGGCTTGACCTCGTCTTTCATAAACTCTTAATTGACATTTTTAATTTTGATGATTTTGAGTGGGAGGGAGATAATATTCTTTGAACGCTAATTGACACTGGGTGTTATGTCCTGCGTATTAGACATAGAACACCCATTTAGGTATATCTATGGTATTATGATTTCAAATTGACTACAATCACTATTATAGAAGTTTACGAAGTTATTGATGCTTTTCATATTTTATTTGGGTTTTCATTGATTTTTCTAATTAGTTTTGATATTTAACATTGATTTCAAAATCTCTGTATTTTAAAACTTTGACATGATGATTGGTATTGATGTAATTAAAGTCTTGGTCCAGATCTATTTATATCTTGATGTTTAAAGAAGAGGCTCAAGACCCATAAGGTGCATATGTAACTTTCCATTGAAAAAAGAAGGAAAAAAAAAGTGTTGAAGACACATGCCACTGAGCTCTGGCTCAAATGGCACTTGTCTCACACTAAGAACACTGGGGGGTTTTGGGTGGGTTCAAGATCCAACTTACCAATTCCACAACCCACCACCCCCACCCCCCCCCACCCCCCCCCAAAATAAAGGAAAAGTTTCCTATGCTCAGTATAGTAACTGTGGTTATTAAATTGCAACTTTCTGGTTAATTGTCATCTAGATTTGCTGTTTTAATGTTTTATACTTCTGCAGGCAAAATCCTTGGTGGATCCTTTTGCATATGATGCTTACTTGGAACAGAAAAAGAATGAGAAATTGGAAAAAGAGCGTTCATCTCGAATTACGGTCAGTAATTTTCATATAGTATGTATTGATTTTTCTTAAACTGTATCTGCTCACACTTTGCTTACTATCTTTGATTTAGGAGGTTGAATTTTAATGTAGGTATTCTTCATATAATGTATATAGGCATAAATACATTATAATTGCATAGTTAAACAGTTTTTCTTAAATGAATGCATTGGTCGATCTACTGTGGTGGTTTACTTACACCACTATCTTTTTTTTTCTTCTTTTAAAGTATCATCTGTTTGATACTGGGTGACTATGATATCTTATGGCCATAATTTGACATTGTATATTATTTTCTTCAATTAAATATTGACTTTCTCCTGTGCTTAACCACTATAGTCTATAGCGTATGCCTGCTGTAGGCATGTGAAAGACTGGCCAATGACCATTGGACATAAGCATTTGCAATCCTTGGTTTTTGTGTCCTCAGTGCTCCATTTGATCTGGGAGTGAACATATGGGAAATATGATAACTTGGTATTTTGTGATAGACTGGATGAAATGGCTGTTTCAAACTTGCCAACATTATTTGCTTTGCTGATGCATGCTGGCAATCAAAGCAATATGACTCCTTAAATATCCTCTTTGTTTTTTTTCTAGAACTATTGCTTCAAGCTTGTTATATTGACTATAATTAATTATATCAATCAAAACTAAATATGTGTTTTAGTTTTTCAAGATCAGGGGTAAGACTCTCAGGGAGTAGGGGTGACATGGGCCCGGGTTTTGGGGATCTCAGTTGTGGTTAATGAGAATTTCATGGACATCAAGTTTATATGCGGTGCCATGTCATGTGAAACTAAATGGACTGATACTTAATACTCTTTTCATTCTTGATTTCTTTCTGTTTTTGCAGATTCGGAAGAAATTACCCAAGGTTAACCGGCAGCTTGCAGCTCGTATTCTTGAAAATGGAGAAGCAGAAAATGAAAATAAAGATGTTGATGTTGAGATTAAAAAAATATCCAAGAAAAAGAAAGGAATTAGCAGTGAAATATTCAAAGATGAGCGGTTTGCAGAAATGTTTAGAGATGAGGTATGATAATCTGATCATTTAGTATGGCTGTTTGTGGTTGTCCCTCTCTCTTCTCTCTCTCTCTCTCTCTTATGAAGAATTTTCCATGTCATGCTTCACCAACTTATGTACAAACAATGATTGACCTGTTAAAGGAGTATACTATGGATATATTATATAGGTACATCATGAAGCTCAGATTTAGATAATTTTGGAGTGCTTTTTATGATTTAGTGGAATGTCTCAGCATACTTTTCAACATCTAACCCATTTAGACTGTTGGGTGAAACAAAAGAAATATTAGCCTAGCCTGAAATTTATTGGTGAAATTGATTAGTTTGCTTTTACTTGTCTCCGTATTTGTGTAATGTTAGGGCTACTTGTCTACCACTCTATTTTTGGGTGCTATGTGAACTGCTATGCTGTTTCATTTTATATCTTTTCTGATTTTTGTATGCAGGAATTTGAAATCGATGAGTCCTCCCGTGAGTATCTGGCTTTACATCCAGTGGCTTCCACAAAGCAACCATCTTTAGTGGATGAACATTTTGATCCTGTCATGGAGGATGAAGATCTGAGTTTAAGTGACTCTGATGCCTCAGCAGCATCTCAGTCATCAGAAGGTGAACTTAGCGACGGAGATATTCATACAAGGAAGAAAGCACGAGTTCCAAGGTAAGGTTTTGCAGTCATTTTTTGCTTATGCCTCTTTTTATGGATGGTTGAATACATCCATCAGACTTGGTTTTTGTTATTTGCTAATTCTCACCCATATTGGACTGTTTTGGAGGGTGTTAACTTCTTGAGTAACTAGTGAACTTTTTTCTTGAAATTTGTAGACTGCATGAAGTTAAGGATGAGCGGCATGCAGAGGCATTCTGGAATGATGTTTCACTTGCAAAGGAGGACAAGCTTCCTATTGGAGAGAGAGTGGCAGCTCTCAAGCATGATCATCGGCCCTCCGGTATTCCAAGTGACATCAAGGTTGGGCCAGGTGGATCACGAGAGATTTCCTTCGTTTCCAGAAGTTCAGCCAAGTACAAGGAAGATGATGAGGACAGAGAACAGCATCGTGGGAAGAAAAGGGGGGTCCAATCATTGGGGCTTAAGCCGGATAGACCAAGATTTGGAGGCCGAGGAAGGGGAGGAAGAGGAAGAGGAGGAGGAGGAGGGAATCACGGCCGAGGTAGAAGAGGAAGAGGCAGAGGCAGTTGGTAAATGTATCTTGAATTTATCTGTGAATGGTCTCTCAATTCACCTTATTGCATGATCTCTCTGGGTCCATCTGATTATGGTGATCAGAGTCATCAGACACAACGCAAGTTCAAGTTCATGACGTGAGCAGATCTGGTTAAGAGCTGCTTAGGTTTCCTAGTTAAATTATGAATGAGTATTTTTAATGTTATAGCAAAAAATTTTGTAATTCCCCCCTTTTTCCCACTGGGGGTGAGTATACAGAACTGCGATTTTGATTTTCCATATTTATGATAGGTATACATTATTATTCTTAGGTCTCAAGTGAAAAAGAAAAATTAAAAAATGAGCCTTATTACTGTGGTGGTATGAATTTGTGAGTTTGTTTTTGTTTTTGTACATGAGTTTGCCTTAGCATGAAGACTTAAACCCAGAATTGGTATCGTTTTAGTTTAGACCAGGCGTAATAATTATTTGAGATAATAGTACTCCCTTATTTTGAGATTTGAGAAAATAACAATGCCACACTAAGAAAACTAGTCGCTAACTTATGTAATGTGCAGTAAAGTTTTATACAAAGGTGATACAAATATACATATTGTAATCAATAAAAGAATTTCTCTATTATCATATGAAAAACAAAACAAATTTAATTAAGATCTTAAAATGTGAAGCATAAAAATATCCATTTGCACATCATATTTATTGATAGAATATTGCGCATAAGTTATGTTAGAAATTTGATAAATTTTTTAAAATACAAATTCTCTTCCTAATATCAAAAATATAGAAAACGTATCTAAAATATTTACAAGTTAAAGAAAAATATTAGGCTAAAATGCAATTGGACACTCTTAAGTTTTATGCTTTAGCTTTATTTTTGCTCAATTAAGTTATCTAAGTTTTAAATTTATTCAATTAAAGTCTTTTGTGTAATTCTGTTAAAAGTTTTTTGTTAATAGAAATAAGGAATTACTATTTATTTTTATTAATTTTATAAACTGCTTTCAAGTAAAAAAAAAATTTCAATAATTTTTTATTAGTTAATTGCGTATTTAACAATAATTTTTAAACATAATTGGGCGGAAGACATGAATTAAATAAATTTGAAAATTAGAGGACTTAATTAAGTGAAAGTAAAGTTAAAGGCCTAAAATGAATTCTAGCTATACTTAGGGGGTGCAATTTACATTTTAGCAAAAAAATTAAACTACTACTTTTAAGACCTAAAATACAACAAATCTATGTGTGGGGACTTAAAAACACAAAAACTAAAAAGGACTAGTATGGTTCTTAATCTGCACAACTAATTTATGAAGAATGCGAGATGAGAATCCATAATGGGAGAATCAAATAAATGATTAAGGACAAAAGGAGTCGAATCATTGCTAACAATTGACAAGAATGGTGCTCCTGAGGGAGTTACCAAAAAAAAAAAAGTTGAACTCTCTTAGAAAGCTCTTCTCATTTTCTCTCTCATAGTTTTTCTCTTAATATTTTTGGATCCCCTTTCCCTGTTGATCCTTTCCCCTATTTATAGTCTCTCTCCTCCTCCAATTGTCTTGCTCTTTAGCCGAATTTTTGGGGTGTGGCCTGTCCCATCAGCACACCTTTCTGCCAATTTGTGATCATTAGGGTAGGTTTTAGGGCTGTCCTCCCTACTCAGGTCAGTCAATCAACAATTAATGCAGTTGACATTAGGTGAGAAGGGTCTTAAATGCGGAAGTGATGGCTACATTGAGTTCTACATTTTTCTTGACGCGAACCATGGTATTTCGATGAAGTGAGGCTACTTTAGTCAGGCAGTAGGGTGTTCCTCGGTAGTGTTGTGCCTCTTGGGAATGTGGACTCTATAGGCGTCTCAGGCTTAGTCCTCGGCTTGATCCTTTCGGATCCCAGGTTCCTTTAATTTCCCCTAGGCTTTAGGGCAGGTGTATTGCCATAGAAGGAGTGCCATAACTTGACCTCTTGAGGCCAATGTCTCTTGGGTGTGCCAGGGCCATCCCCCCACACCATGATTCACCTAAAATACAACAAATCCATGATTCAAGGGAAAAAAAAAAGGTCATCTTTAATACCTAAACATATAGAATACGTATCTCAAAATTTTATAAATAAAATAATACAAAAAGGTGAACAAATTTCAAAACCAACTTCTTACAAAACTATGATTCAAAACATATATATTTCAAATTTTCTCACCCTTCATATCAAATAGAAAAAAAAAAGAAAGTATAAAATAGTTTTAGATCCAAACCCTAAGCCCAACAAAACCGCGATTCAAAAGTAGTACCCAAAAAAAAAAAAATCACATAAAAAAAGTCTTAGCTTTATCTTTGTAATATCTAGAAAAAAAATTCATTTATTTATTTTTAATAAAAAAATTCAAGACATAACTCTTGCAACACCGAAGTTTGATATGCTGTGATAGTGGATTATGATTGATTTTGCTTATTCCTAAATATAGGACACGGTCCTATTTAATTTTCCAACTAGAAAATAAAGGTGTTACTGATTATTCAAGAAATGCACTCAAAGAAAAAAAGAATTTAGGAACAATCTCACCACCCCCAACCCCCCCCCCCCCCCCCCAAAAAAAAAACCAAAAAAAGGGAGGTATTCTAAAATTTAAAATGACTCTCTTTACCAAACTTCAATCATGATTAGTGAAAATATCACTTATAAAAGTTAGAATAAGAAATAATAATAATAAAAAATCGAACACGAAAAGACTTGCAATGACTTTTGCACGAGCAAAGAAAAATAGTTATTAGTTTTCCAAATTTCAGTTTTCAGTTCTTAGTTTACAATTTCAAAGCTTTATTTGGAAAGTTGTAGTTAAGTAACTGGAAAATAAAAAAGTTATGAAAGATGTTTTTACAAAGATGTTGGAAACTTTTTATTTATTTATTTATTTATTATAAAAGTTATAAACATTTCTTATAAACTGTGATGGACCTTATTCAAAGGGCATGTTAGTTCACAATTTTTTTAATGTTAAGTTAATTGTGCTTGATCAAACAATTGTTATTGGGGGTTGATTGTTTCTTTCCCTTCAAGTTTGGGGTGAAATATCATTCTCTCAAACTTTAAGGGAGGAGATTGTAATTGCCCCTTAATTATTTTATGCCTAAAGCTGAGTTTGTTCCAGATCTAACTTGGCTCTTGGGCTACGTGGGTGGGAAGTAAATTAATATTTTAGCATATATTGGTGGCAAACTATGAGTTAAGGTATGACGTGGGAATTTGTTGTATATTCAGGAAGTAAAAGACAGAAAATAGAAGATCCTAGAAACAACAGAAAATGGAAGACCAAGCAAAATATTAACAAAAATTAACATATTAAAGTTTTTTTTTTTTTTTGAGTGAACATATTAAAGTTGAGAAATCTAAACGTACGCATATCTAATTTTTAGGCTTTAATTGGCTGGGGTTATACTTGTAGATTTGGGACAGACTAGTTGGTAAGAGTATTGGTTCTTGATTATGAGGTAATGTCTGACATCAAATAAAAACATAACATTTTCATAATGATTTTACAACAAAATTCAAGTGACAAATTGTTAATGGTATGTAAAAAAATAATATCAATAATGGGTTCAAATGAGAACCAATAATAACTTGCCCCATAGATATTTTTTGTAAAAATTTTTTATCTATGTGACTGTTACTAAAGACAGAAATGCATTCCTGTATTTTGGGCTGATATTTGGTGGACCATGGTGGTTTTGCTCAGGCTCTTTTTTGCCAAATATTTAGTTTCTGCAAAAAATATTATTAAAAAGCCTCTGTCTGAAATTATTTAGTTATACAGCCTTTTTTGAAACTCAAGTTTCAAGCAAATAGGCACTGAGGTGGACTGTCTGATGTGGAATTTTAAATGAAAATTTCCCAAGTGGAATTCATCAAACATAAAATACCCATGTTTCACCTCTCTCTCATTTTAAGTGTTTGATGGAACTAGAGTTTTCACATGAGATATTTTATTTTAAAATGCCACATCAAACGGTCCAAGTGAGTGTCCATTTACTTAAAACTCGATTTTCACTCATAACTCGATTTTAACAAAATCGATTTTCAAAAGAGGTTACATAACTAAATAATTCCGAGTAGAGGCTTTTTTTTTTTTTTTTGGGTGCAAAAGCTGAATATTTGGCAAAAAAAGGAAAGGCATTTTGCTCAAGTGTTCCAACATAAGATGATGAGAAGTATAAAAGTGTTTCTAAAATTAATAATGGAAAAGTTTGCCGTGACTTAGAGCCTTAGAGGATTTGGATGATAATTGAAGACATTCATAAACTAATGTTCAATTTCCAGTGTCCACTCATTATATTAAAGTTGATGCTGTGACTAGTTTAGTGTATGCTGTTGATAATCAGTTTTTGGGGATTTTTTTTTTTTTTTTTTTTTTGAAGAATATGTTGACCTTTAAATGCCATTGGTTTGTGTATTAAAAACAACAATTTCATGCAAGAAATGATGAAAGAGTAGGATCCTATTCTAGTTACCTATCCTAAAACTGTTTTTTTTTTTTTTCTTTGATGTGATTCCTAAAACTGTTTACATAAGATTAGTATTGAGTATTAACCCTTTAATAGGCTGAATTTTAAGCGAACATGTTTTAATTTGTTTCATATCTTTCTGCACTAAATACTTATATTTGTTGATAACTGGTTTCTTAAATTTCATTAAAAAAAAAGTGGTTTATTAAATAGTTTAAAAAAATAATTAGTTTTGGGGATTAAAGAATATGTGATCAAAGTGATCATTCAGGACATTAAGCAAAAAGCTTAGCTATTTTTTGAAAGTATTTATCACGAGCTGTGCTGAACTTGCCATAAAATTTGATTTTGTTTTCTTAAATGTGTATTTGTACACGTCACGTCAACATACCCATCTGCACACTTGGATCTTTTCAAAATCTCATCTAGAGCCCTAAGTATCAACTTAGCTCTTTTTGCAATTATAGAGTACTAGTATTAGTATTGGGGGTATAAACACTCTCCCGTTACTATTTTACATTCAAAACTTCAAAAATGTTACTCCATCCAGATATGGGTTCTTAAAAATTTTTAGAACCTGTGAACAGTTAGTTCTTATATATAGAACCAATTGTTCACTTGGATGTATATAAAAATAGAAATTGAGATGTTGGATGAGTTATAAAATGAGATGGTAAAATGGATAAAGTAGGTTTTGAGGTTGTAAAATAGAACTTTTTTGGAATCCCGGATAGGAATGCTTAGGTTAATCATATTTGAAAATCTGGATTTAGACACCCAAATAACTAAGAATTAGAATAATTGAAAATTTTATTATTATTTTTTTTTTTGAAGGGATAATTGAACAATGTATCAAGTAATGCCATTTTTTTTTTTTTTTTATGACCATCAAGTTATGACTTATTCCAAACATATTAGCACAAACAATTTTCTCAACCACAGTTTTATTATCAAATCAATGGACAATAATATTGACAGTAGTAAAAGACAAACAAATTTGGTAACGAATTGAAAAACTAATGAAGAATCTTATTAGAGGAAAATCGTTCTTTGGGATCCAACCTTGTATGACGTGGGGCGGAAGCCACAAAAAGCAAAATATGTCTATTTTAAGAAAATAATCTCGAATTATGTAGGGATTTTTGAATCAATAAGGAGAGATAGTCTCAGTGGCGGCTTCAGGAATTTTTTTTCATGGTGTTCCTTAACAAGCATAAATTACATAATCAAATAAAAAGAAAATTTTATATATTGACAACAACAACAATCAAATATTGTGATTTTCTTATCAAATATTTGTCCATAATTCTAGCAAAAGAATAAACAATAAACTATAAGTTCATTTGAAATATTAATAAAATTATTAATTATTGTTGTTTAGTCGTTTAATTAATTTGTTTGTCTTTTAAAAACTATAATTTGTTATATTGTTGTTTCATTAATTAGAAAATTATTAATTGTTGTTTAGCCTAACATAATTTAATTTGTTGGTCTTTTATAATGTATTGGTTAATTAAATTATTAATTATTGTTTATTAGTTGCTTTATTATTTTTCTTTACTAACTATTAGCACACATCTCACTTTGCACTAGCACACACCCCATGTGTATTATCCACTGCCTGCCTCTCGTGCCTTTACTTCCCACCCAACCCCATGCCCCCATTCACCCCTCCCCCCACTCAACAGACAAGCCCCAATCACAAGAGCCAATTAGATGATAAATTTACAATCACAAATCACAATAGACAATACACTAAAAGACAAACTTAGTAACTCACCAACACCAACAGATAATGTCAAAACATGACAAATATTAATAAAGTTAAAATATAGCTAAGCAATTATAGTTCAATAAAGCTAAGCAATTTCACCTTAAAAAAGAAAAAAGAAAAAAAGAATCAGCCAATCAGATAAAGTCTTTAGTCTTAAAGAGAGAGAGACTCTCATTTCACTTAAATCCCTTTCAGACTTTCAGTCTTCAGATAAAACAGAGAGAGAGAGAGAGAGAGAGAGAGAGAGAGAGACAAAGAGAAGTAAGAGTCGAGAAAACCCATTAGAGAAAAAGAGAGAGTCAGAGAGAAGAAAAGATGAAATACCTTGAGGTTGTGGGAGCAGGGAGGCCTGACGCTGGGAGGTGGCACCGTCGAGGCGACTGGCGAGGTCCGCCAGGAAGGAATCTTCGATCTGATCTGTGCTATTCCGATCTCCGATCTGGCTAGTGAGTGGCGAGGCGATGACCGATCTTCGATCCGACTGGCGATGACCGATGAGCTTTGTTGCTCAAGTTTGAGGCGGAGGTGTCATTCGTTGGTCTTTGATGACTGATGAGATTTTTTTTCTTTACATTAGGTTTCTCCTTTTCTGATTTTAGTTTTTGCTTTACTTGATGAATCGGCAGATCGTATATTGGGTTTTAATTTTTTTTTTTTTTTTTTTAAGAATCTATGGGGTTGCACCATCTGTTGGGTTTTCCGCATGTTGTTTTTTTGGTAAAAATAAGTAACTAATTTTTTTTTCCTAACTATCTAGTTAGTAGTTCCAGTTTCTAAACTATATTATTTACTAGCATCTCAAGTCTAAGAGACTCGATTTTGGCATATAAATCAAGTCTTAAAGACTCAATTTGCATGGTCTGATGTGGCATCTTTTTCCACATGTAGACCACCTGGAAATCGAGTTTCTGAGACTCGATTTACAAACCATATATAAATGAACAGCAGCACCAACAAAAAGAAATCAGAGCCAGAAGAAGGAAAAAAAAAAAAGCCCCGGGTAGGCACGACCCGAGCCGCGCGCGACCCAGGGGTGGCCACGTGACCGCGATCTGGGTTGCAGCGCGACCCAGGGATCGCCGAGCGATCCAGGTCGCCGCACGACCTAGGGATCGCCGAGCGATCTGGGTCACCGCGTGACCCAGGTCGCGCAGGCCGTGCGCGATTTCTGGGTTGTTTTTTTTTTTTTTTTTTTTTGGTATTTCGACTTGTACACGAGGGACTTGGAGACTTGAAATTTTTTCAAATTTTTTTGGTTTGTAAATCGAGTCTCTAAGACTCGATTTATAGGCGAAAATCGAGTCTCTTAGACTCGAGATGCTAGTAAATAATATAGTTTTGAAATTGGAACTACTAACTAAATAGTTAGAAAAAAAAAAATTAGTTACCTATTTTGGCCTGTTTTTTTCTTTAGATTGGGTTTGCTTTTTCATCTATTGTTTAGGATTTATGTTGGGCTTTGGGCAGTGGGCTTCCTCTGTTACAAATTTTTTTTTGGGTTTTTTTTTTTTTGCTTGAAAGTAAACAAATAATTTTATTTTTTTTTATTTGAGGGTGTTCCTGATTTTGCTTGAGGGTGTTCCTATTTTTTTTTTTTTGGTTAAGGGTAAATAAATAAAAATATAAATTATTAGTAAAATGTGGCTCGCCACTGGATAGTCTAGAATCTACCAGAAAAGAGAGAAAAAATGTATGTATTTTTAGTAAATTGAATCTGACTTTAAAAAAAAAAAATGTTTATAGACTTGAAAGCCTATTTAAAACTCTGTAAAACTTGACTAACATAAAAATACTTTCTTAAACTAATCCGAATTAATAACCTACCATACTAAGATTATAATTTGACTTAAAAAATTAAAAATTAAAAACACCTAAATATAAGGAAATAGTAAATCTAAAACTAAAATACAAAAATTACATCAAAAATAAAAAATAAATAAATAAAAATTTTAATAGTAAATTTTGTTTAATGTTAGACCATACCACTTGCAAAATAACCCTTCCTCAAGTTAATGTTTAAGATCTAAAATATTCCATGCCAAGTTAAAAAATACTTAAGAGTACTTTATCTTTTTTGTCTTCTTGCCAAACTTGAAAGTCATCAATTGAGTAATTTGAGATTTTTTTTTTTTTTTACTTGGTCTTCATGCAATTGATGAAATTCACCAAATAGGAGTCAATGATCCAATTAAACCTTTCAAATCTAATAAAATCAATAACATTTGATAAGCAGCCTTCCACTAAAATAATAAAATCTTAAGATTTGCAATCATCTAACTTTACTTCACTAAGATTTTGGACAATTTGCTCTTCAATTTCTTCCTTAAATCCATCACCACCACCACTAAACCCACCGTAAACCACAAAGCCTTAGCCAATTTATTATAATATATATAGGTCCAGTAGAGTGAAAATAAATTATAATAATATACATTTCAAAAAAGTACTCCACCACTAGAAACGTGTAGTGCAAGATATCAATCATCCCAAGAAATCAACTAGCATTGAGTACGTATTCTCAATTTTCAATTTTTTTTTTTTTTTTTTTTTTTTTGCTAACTATTCTGAATCTTCTTCTTCAATTCTTCACATTTGCATTTATAATTACTCTTTTCCTGTTCCTCTACCGCCACCACCGACACACATACCACCACCACCACCACCAACCCATAAAATCACCACAAAACCCATCGTAAAACAAAAACAAATTGCATTTATATTTACTCTCTCCTTTCCTCTTCCTCTACAAGTCACCACCACCACCACCACCAACAATCAATAAGACCACCACAAAACCCACCGTAAACCCCCAACAAAAACAAATTGAATTTATATTTACTCTCTTTCTTCCTCTTCCTATACAAGCCGCCGCCACTGCCACCACCACCACCACCACCACCAAACCCACTATAAATACCTAACAAAAACAAATTGCATTTCTTTTTTTTTTTTTCTCTCACTCTCTCTCCCTCTTCCCCTACAAGCAACCACCACTATCAAACCCACCAGCCCACCACACTCACCTCCACCACCACCACCACTAGCAACCCATAAAAGCCACAAATCCATCACCACCACCAAACCCACCGTAAACCACAAAACCTTAGCCGACTTATTATAATATAAATAGATCAAGCAGGGTGAAAATAAATCATAAAAATACACATTTTAGAAAAGTACTCCACCACCAGAAACGAGTAGTGCAAGATATTAACCTTCCCAAGAAATCAACTGGCATTGAATATGTATTTTGAAATGTCTTCAATTTTTTTTTTTTTCTGAGTATTTTGAATCTTCTTCTTCAATTCATTGCATTTGCATTTATAATTACACTCTTCTTGTTCCTCTACAAGTCGCCACCACCGCCACACATACTACCAATGCCATCACCAACCCACAAAACTCACTATAAACTGCCAACAAAAACAAATTGTATTTATATTTACTCTCTTCCTATTTCTCTGAAAGCCAAAACCACCACTGCAACACACCATTACCACCACCACCACCACCGCTACAACCAACAACCTAAAAAACTGCCACCAAACCAAATGTAAACCCCCAAGAAATTTTTTTTTGAATTTATATTTACTCTCTCTCTTCCACTTCCTTTACAAGTTGCGACCACCACCAACAACCCACAAAATCACCACCATAACCCACCAACAAAAACATATTGCATTTCTATTTACTCTCTCTCTCTCTCTCTCTCTCTCTCTCTCTCTCTTCCTCTTCTTCTACAAGCCACCACCACCGCTAAACCCACCACCCCACCACACTCACCTCCACTACTAGTAACCCACAAAGCCCACAAATCCATCACCACCACCACAAACCCGCCTTAAACCACCAAGCCTTAGCAGACTTATTATAATATAAATAGGTCCAGTAAAGTGAAAATAAATTATAATAATATACATTTCAAAAAAATACTCCACCACTAGAAACGTGTAGTGCAAGATATCAACCTTCCCAAGAAATCAATCGAAATTGAGTACGTATTCTAAATCATTTTCTTTTTTTTGTTAAGTATTCTAAATCTTCTTCTACAATACTTTGCATTTGTATTTATAATTACTCTCTTTCTATTCCTCTACAAGCCGCTGCCGCCGCCACCACACATACCACAGTGCGCCCCCACCACCAACCCACAAAACCCATTGTCAACATCAACAAAAACAAATTGCATTTATATTTACTCTCTCTCTCTCTCTCTCTCTTCCTCTTCCTACACAAGCCACCGCCACCACCATCATCAACAACTCATAAAACCACTACCAAACCCACCATAAACCCCCAACAAAAACAAATTGAATTTATATTTACTCTCTCTATTCCTTTTACTCTACACGCCACCACCACCAGTAACCCACAACCACCACCAAACCTATCGAAAATCCCCAACAAAAACAAATTATATTTATATTTACTCTCTCTCTCTCTCTCTTCCTCTACAAGCCGCGACCACCAACAGCAACCCACAAAACCACCACCAAAAACAAATGGTATTTCTCTCTCTCTCTCTCTCTCTCTCTCTCTCTCTCTCTCTTCCTCTTCCTCTACAAGCCACCACTGCCACAAAACCCACCACCCTACCACACTCACCTCCACCACTACCACCAGCAACCCACAAAAGTCTATAAATCCATCACCACCACCACAAAACTCGTTGTAAACCACCAAGCCTTAGCCGACATATTATCATATAAATAGGTCCAGCAGAATAAAAGTAAATTATAATAATACACATTTCAAAAATGTTCTCTACCACCAGAAACATGTAGTGCAAGATATCAACCTTCCCAAGAAATCAATTGGCATTGAGTGCATATTCTAAATCTACTTCATTTTTCTTTTTTTCTTTTTTGCTAAGTATTCTAAATTTGCTTCTACAATTCTTTGCATTAGCATTTATAATTACTCTCTTTATGTTCCCCTACAAGATGCCACCACCGCCACACATACCACCCTGCGCCTCCACCACCAACCTGCAAAACAACCACAATACTCATCGTAAACCACCAAGAAAAACAAATTGCATTTATATTTACTCTCTCTCTCTCTCTCTCTTCCTCTTCCTACACAAGCCGCCACCACCATCACCAACAACCCACAAAACCACCACCAAACCCACTGTAAACCCCCAACAAAAACAAATTGAATTTATATTTACTCTCTCTCTTTCTTTTCCTCTACAAGCTGCCACCACCACTAGCAACCCACAAAACCACCACCAAACCCACCGTAAACCTTCAAGCCTTAGCCGATTTATTATAATATAAATAGGTCCAATAGAGTGAAAATAAATTATAATAATACACATTTCAGAAAAGTTCTCCACCACCAACAACGTGTAGTGCAAGATATCAACCGTCCCAAGAAATCAATTGGCATTGAGTACGTATTCTAAATCGTCTTTGATAAGTCCAAAAAATAATGGCTTCATCATTTAATAATGGAAAAACCTAAGATATGTTACGCATTTATAGCGAGCATTTATAACAAGGAGTAACGAACGGAGCAACGGGAAAGAAGACGTTACACAAGTCAAAGCATCAGTCTGTAACGCCTCAACCGTTACAAATAAGAACGAATGCAGAGATCCGTTGCTCATTAGAAACAAATATGGCTATAAAGACCAAAAGGAATAGCACCAAAAGGTACACACAATTCTCACCCCAAAATATTAATTCTAAGTTAAATTCTTTGGCAATACACTTCAACAAAATCTCATTCTAACTTAATCATTGGAGGATGTTTGGCAAATGCCACATCGATGTATCACTTTTTCTCTATTTTAGATCTGTTGCAAGTTCGTCCCTAGACGTATCCATTACCATTGTCCATCCACAATGACGAAGATCTCAACTGTTGATTTTTTGCATCATTAGTCTTCAAATTTTTTTTTTTTTGCTAAGTATTCTGAATCTTCTTCTACAATTCTTTTCATTTGCATTTATAATTACTCTTTTCCTGTTCCTCTACAAGCCGCCACCACCGCCACACATACCACTATGTGCCCCCACCACCAACCAACAAAACAACCACAAAACCCATCGTAAACCACCAACAAAAACAAATTGTATTTATATTTACTCTCCAAAACTTCATCTTCCTACATAAGCCACCACCATCACCGCCACCGCCACCACGATCACCAATAACCCACAAAACCACCGTAAACCCCCAACAAAAACAAATTGAATTTATATTCACTATATCTCTCTTCCTCTTACTTTACAAGCTGCCACCACCACCAAACCCACTGTAAATCCCCAACAAAAAAAAAAAAATTGAATTTACATTTACACACACACACACACTCTCTCTCTCTCTCCCCAAGCCACCATTGCCACCAAACCCACCACAAAACCCGCCGTAAACCACCAAGCCTTAGCCGACTTATTATAATATAAATAGGTCAAATGGAATGAAAACAAATTATAATAATACACATTTCATAAAAGTACTCCACCACTAGAAAAATGTAGTGTAAGATATCAACCTTCCCAAGAAATCAATTGGCATTGATTATGTATTCTGAATCATCTTTATTTCTTTATTATTATTTTTTTTGCTAAGTATTCTGAAACTTCTTCTACAATTCTTTGCATTTACATTTATAATTACTCTTTTCCTATTCCTCTACAAGTCGCCACCACCACCACACATACCACTGTGCACCCCTCACACCAACAAAAATAAATTGCATTTAAATTTACTCTCTCTTTCTCTCTCTCATCCTCTTCCTCTACAAGCCGCGACCACCACCACCAGCCCACAAAACCACCACCATAAACACCCAACAAAAACAAACTGCATCCCACAAAACCACCACCATAAACACCCAACAAAAATAAACTGCATTTCTATTTACTCTCTCTCTCTCTCTCTCTGTTCCTTTTCCTCTACAAGCCACCGCCGCTGCAAAACTCACCAACCCACCACACTCACCTCCACCACCAACAACCCACAAAAGCCCACAAATCCATCACCACTAGCACAAAACCCACAGTAAACCACCAAGCCTTAGCCGACTTATTATAATATAAATTGATTTAGCAGAGTGAAAATAAATTATAATAATACACACTTTAGAAAAGTACTCCACCACCAAAAACGTGTAGTGCATAATATCGACCTTCCAAAGAAATCAATTGGCATTGAGCACGTATTCTAAATCGTTTTCATTTATTTTTATCTTTTTGCTAAGTATTCTGAATCTTCTTCTACAATTCTTTGCATTTATATTTATTATTACTCCTATCATGTTCCTCTACAAGCCACCACCACCGCCACACATATCACCGTGCACCCCTACTACCAACAGAAACAAATTGCAATTATATATACTCTCTCTCTCTCTCTTCCTATACAAGCAACCACCACCACCACTGCCACACACACCACTGCCATCGCCACCACCATCACCAACAACCCTTAAAACCACCACCAAACCCACCGTCAATCCCTAACAAAAAAAAATTGAATTTACATTTACTCTCTCTCTCTCTTCCTCTTCCTCTACTCGTCGCGACCACCACCCGCAACCCACAAAACCACCACCATAAACCCCCAACAAAAACAAATTGCATTTATATTTACTCTCTTTCTCTCTCTCTCTCTCTTCCTCTTCCTCTACAAGCCACCATTGCCGCCAAACCCACCACCCTACCACACTCACTTCCACCACCACCACCAGCAACCCACAAAATCCCAAAAATCCATCACCACTGATAGTCCACAAACTGAATGACACATTGTGATTAAACCAATTAATTAATTAACCAAGTTATTAATTAATGAATTAATCATGCAAACGCGTGGAAGCACAAAAAAATCACCAATAAACTAAATATGCAGTGGAAATTAAATGACACGGTAATTTGTTTATGAATGAGGAAAACCCTTATGGCAAAAATCCCATCGGGTGATTTTCAGGTCACCACTCTCGAAACTCCACTATTATCAAATCAAGCGGTTACAAGTAAAGGAATCCCAAGTACCTTACCAACCTACAGTTGAACCCTTACCCCAATACCCAATTGAACTTGATCTGTAGTGACAGTTCCCCCTTTTGATGCACGGCTCCCAAGTACGTGACTAACCAATGCACGGATCCCAGTACGCGACTTCAAACACCAACTTAGAAGAAGAGGTTGGCTGCAAAGTTCTTCAGTTCATCCTACACGATGAAGATCAGGAAGAAGATGCTTGGTCATAAAACTCTTTGGTGCAAATACACAGCAACTTCTTCAGAGAAGATGAACTAGGTCAAGAACTTCGTCTTTGATCACAAATTGCTTGAACAGAGTTTGCTCAATACTTTTGCAACTTGTGTGTATCTTGATGGCTCTTAAAACAATCCTTTTATATGTTTAGGGTTTAGAGAAAAGAATGCCCAAAAGCATATTCACTGATCCCAAGAAATCAGATCAGAAAATCTGATTTTATAAATCTCGACAGATAGTAGGTGTCGAGAAGCTATCAAGAAGGTGTCAAGTTTTAATGAAATTGCACTTAAGCTTGTTTTTCTTGAACAGACTTGATGACTTCAACACTTGATCTTGAAACCTTGTTTCTTGAAGTATTAAAAACCACCTAGAACTACCCAATTACAAGTAGAGTGCGTTTTGTCAAAGGATTAGCCAATTTACATAAATAAGTGACATATGTTCTTAACAAGTGAAAACACATATGTCCTAACAACCACCACCACAAAACCCGATGTAAACCATCAAGCCTTAGTCAACTTATTATAATATAAATAGGTCCAGCATAGTGAAAATAAATTATAATAATACACATTTCAAAAACGTACTCCACCACCAGAAACATGTAGTGCAAGATATCGACCTTCCCAAGAAATCAATTGGCATTGAGTATGTATTCTGAATTGTCATTAGCACAAAAAGCTCTACAACTAAACCTTTATAGCTAAGTTCGACTTCCTACATTAATACCAAACGGATCATAATAGTTTAGGGAAAAATAGCTTTTATCACTGCTAATGTGGATTTGTTGCAATGTGGAATACTACAATTGAAAACTATAGTTTTCTGTATTGTACAATACGTGTATCACATCATGCATAAAAAATTTGTATCGTAAGGGCATATCGTAAGGGTCGTATCATATTGTTGAATCGTATATATCATACAATACATAGACATGTGAGTTTAATTTTTTTTTATATATATAATTTGTGGTTTTATTTGATCTAAACAAGTTGTTAAACTTTTTTTCAACACAAAATTATTAGGATACTTAATTGAGTCCAATAAAATAACATGTCCATGAGTTTTTTTTTTTTTTTTTTCCTCTTCTCTTTCTCCTACAAAATTTGGAATATACACTTGATACTTAACTTTCATATATTCTATGCTATGAATAATGTATTAAATTAAAATATATTTATTTTGTTATTATTGTTATAAGTCTAAGAAGCTAGAATGCCAAAAAGAAATATAAAGAAAAAATATATTAGGATAAACAAAACAAGAAAAATAGATAGCAAATGATGTTGATGATGAAATAAATATCAATAAGAAATAATTTTACAAAAAGATGAACATGATAATAACATTGACTTAGATTGAGTTGATTAGGCAAAATGAAGAAATTATTATTTTGGCTCATATATTATGTATTATCACTTCTAAGTTTAATAAATTTTAATGTGCATGTTATAAACATATGTTAATTTTATCTATATAGTTAGCTTTATTAAATATTATTATAGAAGTAATGATTAGTTGAATTTACGCGAAAACCACATTTTCGTCTTTACATTTTCATGCGATTCCCACTTTGGTCTCTATCTTTTATTTTCACTGCTTTTAGTCCCTATTTAGAAAAACGCATTTCATTTTAGTCCTTTTCGTCAGTGCCCTAACGGTAAAGTCCTACATGGCAGACAAAACTATTAAAATAATAATAATAATTTTTATTTTGGCATTAAAAAATGTCATGTCAGCATCTAAATTTAAAAAAAAAAAATTAATTTATTAATTTTAACTAAATAAAAAAAATTAAAAATAGAATTAAAAAGCAAAAATCACATGAATTGAGATATAAGTGTGTCTTGAACAAGAATAACAAGAAGACAAACCCAGATCTAAGGTCTCTCTCTCTCTCTGTCTCTCTCTCTCTCTCATTTCTACGGTTTTGTTTTCTACCAATCTCAGATTTTTTATGACTAGTTTTAGCCCTAAACTTGACTTAACTTTACATTTGTGTTCCTAAGATTTTCTCTCTCACACACGCACATATTCAAGTCAATTACTTAGTTCTTCATTCATGGTAAAAAAGGATTCCTTTTTTTAATTTTTGGTTCTTTAAAGGAAGAAAACGTAAAAGAAAATAACGATCATAGACACACAAAATGAAAACAGATTACTTGTTGATTTTCTCACTCTCACTCTCAGGACATATATTTTTTTTCTTCTTCGGATTGGTAATATTTTATTGTGAATTGTGTAACATATGGTCAATGTGAAGTGGATTGGTTGTGTTGTATTTTTGGATTGATTTGGTACTTTGGGGCTTTAGGATTTGATGATTTTTCTTGGTTTGAGAAAATGGTGATTTTGAGATTTTTAAGGGCTGTTTGGTCACCCATTTTAAAACATAGTGTTCAGTGTTTAAACACTGAACACTAGTGTCCAAACAAAAAGGCATTTGGTATGCCATTCCTGTTCAGGGGTTGTTTGAAAAACATTGTTCAAAAATCAGTGTTCAAAATGATGGTTTTGAAATCATCTCCGGTCTGTTTTTAAACAACAAACACTAGTGTTCAATGGCAATTGTGTAATTATCTTGAACACTGTATGGCCCACTGGTCAAACATCAAAAGCTGTATTGTCTAACCCACACAATCCCAACGACATTAAAAAAATGTTTTTTTGAATAAAAAAATGTTTATTTCGGTCAAAGGTGTCAGCTTTTTTTTTTTTAAATCAAACACGCATATCAAACACATTTTTATGTTTTTTGAACACTGAAACATGTTATTTAAACCATGATACCAAACACATTTTTTTGTTTTATAAACATTAAAAACACGTTGTGAGAGTGCCTTTTTCTTCTCAGCACAGTGGCCCAAAGATCCTAGGCCAAGTAAATATTCTTGGTGGACTGGGCTCGGTTCACCGCAGCTAACATGAGCTATTTAAGAACCGAGTGGTGCACAAAACAAGCTTCCTACAATACAAATAACTAAAAAACAAAAATATCTATATTGAATGACATTTTAACAACAAAGGAATGCACAACAAATGAAATACAATGTAAGAAAAGGTTAGGGATCCTCGAATTAGTGAGGTGCATTTTATTAATTTTCTTTAGTTATTATTACAATGCTTACTAAGACGTGATACAAGGTGCAACTAAGTTCAAAAATTACAGATTTTGATAGCTATTTAAGCTTCCAAGACTTGCAAAGTTTGAATTTGTTAGATCCGAGCATGTGCTATAGTGGCTATCTCTGGGATACCGAGAGCGGTTCCTCTGTTTTCTTTTAATTTTGCAGAGCTCTCTCTATAGTTCTTTGAGATTCCAAAAAATGACCATGAATGCCTGAATGATATAACCAAAATGAATCTCTATCCGAATCTCAATGCCCCCTCAGCATGGACCCCTCCTCCTTTTATAGCACAGCTTGGGCTCCAAGGTACTAGTGTTTTCTCCCTTTTGCCCTTTAGAGATTGTGCCGTGCCAGTTTGCTCAGGGCTATATCATTTCCTTTTTTTCTCATAGCTTCTTACTTTTGGTGCGACCAAACAAAAGTCCCTTAGCTGGTTTTCTATTTCCAGACTTCTCCGCTGGTTGATCTTCAGTTGTTTGGCTTTTTCTTCCACCTCTTTAGCTTTTTCAGTTTTACTCTTCCTTGTCATTTCCTCCAAATGGTTGTGATCACGGCTCATGCGTTTTTTGCTTCGTACTTCCTCGTCCCACTACACGTCTGGAGTATGAGACCCGCATGCTCTTTGTCCTTAATCCCTCTTTGCCTCAATCTTACTTCGTGCGCCCCAGGGATCCCCAGACTCTAATAACTTCTGGGATCCTGGCCCAGTTTTTTCTTACTGGGCTCCCTTTGGTTTATTGGCCCTGGCCGTTTTGGTCCTCTCTCTCCCCTTACGTATTTTAAACTTTGTTCTTTTATGGGTCTTTGGATCTCAATCCTTTGGGCCTCTTGCCCTTTTCTTCTTTCTTTTCTCTTTTCTTCATTTGTGTGAGCCCAACCCTCCTTTTTCTCTCATTTTTTTCTCTTAGCTTCATTATTATTATTATTATTTTTTCGGTGAAATGAGCCCAACGTTTTATTTTTTTGGGCCTTAGTTTGTGACCAATTTTGAACCTCAACATACATTTTTCAACAACATTTTTTAAACCACAGTTTTCACATCTTTTTAAACAACAATTTTTGAACTCCATGACCAAACAGGCCCTTAATTTTTAGATTTTAATTTCTGGGTTTGTGTTCTTATTGTTCTTGTTCAAGACACACTTAGATCTCAATTAATGTGATTTTTGGTTTTTAATTTTGTTTTTAATTTTTTTATTTAGTTAAAATTAATAAATTAATTTTTTTTAATTTAGATGCTAACATGGCATTTTTTAATGCCAAAATAAATTTTATTATTATTATTTTAATAGTTCCGTTTGCCACATAGGATTTTGCCGTTAGGGCACTGATGGAAAGGATTAAAATAAAAGGCGTTTTTCTAAATAGGGACTAAAAGTGGTGAAGATAAAATATAGAGACCAAAGTAAGAATCATGTGAAAATGTAAGGACGAAAATGTGGTTTTCACCTTGAATTTATTGTGATTTGGACAAGGATTTCTTGCACATAAAGGTTGCAGCTGCATACAGGAATTTTGATTTACTCTTTTTTTTTTTTCTTCTTATCATGGTTTAATTTTTAGGATATATAATTTGGTTTACTCTTTTTTTTCTTTTGCCACGGAATTTTGAGAATTTATACGAATTGGTTTATTAATAACTAGTAAGTTGCCCGTGCGATGCACAGATAATTTTGTAATATTTTATATAAGAAGGTTTTGGATAATATTATACATATATTATAAAGAAAAAGTAAACTAAATTAGAGTAAAGAAACATATACATTTTTGAGATATTAAAAATTAGTTTAGTAGCTTCACTGCATATTTGTAGTCTTTTTAACGTAATTTTTTTTTTTTTA
The DNA here is from genome assembly GCF_002906115.3 of Quercus suber. NCBI lineage: Eukaryota > Viridiplantae > Streptophyta > Magnoliopsida > Fagales > Fagaceae > Quercus > Quercus suber. The sequence goes on from NW_027069483.1 coordinate 625,134, forward strand.
AATCATGAAACTAAAAATAAATGCAAAAGAGTAACAGGACCACGAAATAAAAGCAAGTCCAACTCTCTTATCGTCTTCCACTCATCAATAGTGCGACATTAAGACATGATGTAGATAAGTGTGTATGCATGTGTCTTATAGATGATTTAAAATTAAACTATAGTAAAATATGGCATTACATTACGTATCAAATATTCTCTCTACTTATATAGCCCAAAACAAAAACTATTAAACCAAATTACCTAAACCTAAATCATATTTAAGCCTCTAATTTTTATTTTTATTTTTTTTAAAATTATCTATAGGAGTTTCGGTGTCTTGATGGTAGTGGGAGGCCAATATAACGGAAGTGGTGACCCCTTAAATTCCTCTTTCTCTCTCTTTCAAATGTTTTGTTAGTCTCAGGTCTTTTATTTTGATAATAAATAGTAAAATACAACATTTTTTTAACAATCCATAACATTTTTGTGTCTATCTCTCTCTAGGCCTTATCTCGTTAGTTATTACTAGTCCTTGCTTATTTTATTTTATTTCATTTCATTTTTTAAATACTAAAACAGTGGATATGCTAAAAGACATAAATAATAGAGAAAGGTGTAGTGTAAGCTTAGACAATTAATGAGATATTAATGAAATAACAGTAAAATAAGTTAATGTGAATTTTTGGGTAAAAAAAAAAAAAAAAAAAACTTAATGAAAGAGATAAAAAAATGCTAAATGTAAAATTAGAGCATCACTTGGCAGGACCTCATGCCCTCCCGCATGAGGTCTCTGCTTATATATATATATATATATATGACAATAATATTGATATGAACAGTTCATAAGTTAAGCTAACCAGTCTCATTGAAACTAATTAATCATGAAAGAAGTAACTAACATCGGCAAAACTTTTTTTAAAAATTTATTACAAAAAAATGTAAATTACAATGTCAAAATTTTTCAAGTAAAATGAAACAGATTACAGTTTGTGGGCCTATGATTTTGCTCCTATGTCAAAGTTGCTAACATACTACTACACTAGAAGAGGTAAGTACAGCAATGGTTTAATTGTTCATGATCATGAGTAAAAAAAGGGGGTCCCTCTACAGCTGCCTCCATAGGCAGACCATGACAATCTGCTTTCATCTTGATATTTCTCGAGTCAATATAATTATGATTTCTTCTTTTTGTTTGATTTGGAACCACGATCATCTTTACTTCTCTTTTTCCCACTCTTAGGACTTTCTTTCTGATTTCTATGCTTCTCAATTTTATTTCCACTGGATTTCACACTAACAAGACCACCCGACGGTACTTTACCTCCAATTTGCAAAGCATTCTCAAAATCAGCATCTCTGTCCACAATGGCATACTGTTGCAGTAACTCAGGATTCAATGAACCCTCCATCTTGGATTTCATCTCATCCTATTAATGGACCAAGTAAGTTTCAGTTCTTTCAGTAATTAGGGGTAGAAAGAGAAAGGAGAGAGATGATGGGGAGGAAACAGAAGGTCAATGTACAAAGAAATTTTAAATACCTCAACTTGCTTTGCTGCATTCTTGAGATCCTCGTCCACAGAGATACTGTGAGGTTCCATCACAATCTGAAAGCAATGCCAACAAACAGGAGTTGCAATATCACTATGGAAGTACACACAATATATAGAAATGGACTGAGAAATGTGGCGATTATCTGTCCTTGCTAATGATGCAGACAAGAAAAACAACAATTTTTATGTACCAACTGACAATTAATAAGTTATTCCCTTCGACCATAGCTATAGAAATTTAAATAGACAATTCTCATGAATCCAGGTACCCATTGCTTTAGACGCTTCTAACTGAAGCATCTACCCACAAGAATTTAAAAGATAAAACTTACTAGTAACATAAATTATAGATAGACATATATGAGAAAGCAGGAACTGCACTTTCATGTTCTAAATCTTAGAAATACTTCCTCAGTAGCTCAACTTACTTCTTTTAGTCGAGGCAGGGTTGACTCAATCTCTTTGGAAGAAATACCGTACAAATATTTGTAGAACTTTTTCATAACTTTTATAAACAGTGACATTATCTGTTCTCTTTCTAGCTTCATCTGTCCCTGTAAAATAAGAGTTTAAGCAAACATGTCTCCATCCATAGATGCTGATAAGAATAAATAAAAAACCAAGATGTCGAAAAATGCAATATTAGAGAAGAGTGTCCCCTACTTGAATATCCAATCAAGTGTGTAAGGCGAGACAAGAGTAGAACGGCAAGACTCATGCACAACAACATGCTTAGGAGAATCATATATTCAATAAATTACTACATCATCCAAGTTGAGAAACAAACCTCAAGATAAGAAAAGCTATGGCCTTGCAAGCCAATGCAGAGCAAAACAGAGGCCTGTGCATATGACAATGTAACTGGAAGTTTCTCTTCAAAATATAGATGTGCAAGAATTGGAACAAGATCAAAAATCTGTACGACAAAACACTGATTAGCAACATAGGCAGTAGTAGGGGTTCACATAGAGAATTTTCACAATTTGAAATATCATGGGTCAATAGTCTCAATTTCTGAAGGGAAGTCTAATCTATAAATTGGCCAAAGCAGTAATCCACCGTTCATATACATGGTATAAATCAGACTTCACCATCTGGATATTTTGATAAACTAATGCCACAAACAGATAACCAATAGAGCATATAATTAATGTGTAGCAAGGACCAATCTACTGGAGGCTTGGGAGGTGGTGATATGGGCAGTGGAGAGAGTAGATTATGCACAGTTTCTTGAAACTTCACTTTTCTAGATACATCTATATTTTTCACACAGGAAATAAGCTCATACTAACATTGTTATTCAACTTATATTTTAAGCAAAATAAGTTATCCGAAACAAATTTTTAATTGTATGAGTGATTTCTTTAATGGTCTAATGAGTTGTAAAACCATTATTACACATTGAATTAAAAAACATGTGGATGGTTATGTGATAGGTAAAGATTCCAATGTTGTCAATACCAAATCAGTAGTCGCTTCAGATTGATCAAGGAAATAAAGTACTAGTGTACAATTTTAGGATTACCACCATTTTTAATATATATACATACATATTTACAAACTTAATATACACACTCAAATATATTCTCAAATAAATATATTTATTTGAAGTTAGAATTTATAAAAATGCTGATAACAATCCAAACCCATTTCCCTAGCCCGAACAAGTTCTCTACCACCCTTCATCCAAAAAACATTCTACCAAGTTAAATTCATGTGGAACGGGAAACCAGAGTAAACTTTAAAATAACCTAACTCAAGTAAATTTTACACTTAGATAACCATCTGACATGGACCTAAAGGTAAAAAAGGTTGTCACATAGGTTGTCACGTAAGTTGTCGGGTGGCTGGAGAAACCAAGAAACTTGAAGAAGAAGAGGAGGCCAAGAGGAAGAGGAGGAGAGTAGCAAAACAAGGATTCGGTACAATAAAAAGAGGAAGAAGGCAAGGTTGGTACTGGGCTGAATTGGGTTTACCAGCCCAAATTTCTGGCACAGGCCAAAATAGTCGATATAGACCAAAACAGTCCTATATGTAAACCAATACATATCCAGGGAGGTAAGCATACCAGATTGGTAGTTGGTACAAGAAATTCTGGCCATACCAGCCACTATGGTGAGGTATTGATAACTTTGAATGATTCTTCAAATCAGTAACAAAGAAAACTTTGTACTATCAGAGAATATGGTGATTTGGAAATAAATAGAAAAAGAAGAATGATGCTTGAAAAGATGGAAAGAACAGAGAAGCTCAGGAGGCGTGTTTTGAAAGCCTCTTATATATAGGACACAGAAGAGAAAATGGTATTGAGGAAGAGAGAAAATTGTCATTGGGTTGGATCCCAGGGATTGTTCATTTGTTTATGATTGGCAATACTGGGGATTGCCAACAATTACTGGAAGACAGCCACTAGCAAAGATAAATGGACAACTTTAATGCATAATAGTTGCCTAACTATTGTCTAGAGATCTTACCAAATGAAATCCAGCAAGATTGTTGGTATAAGCTTCCAGTCGCTTCATATCATGTGGTGACAACAATTCTTTAAACGAACTCAAAAATCCATTTGATGTGGAAAGTGTAGGTTCCAGCTCCATGAAATTGATCTTTGGATCCAGGATGCTGAAAAATTATGAGTAGCATGAGCATATTTGAAAATGAACAAACATCTGAAAAGGGTGAATTTGCAAATACCAACCTCATGGCAAGCTTATACTCCATTTCACGAAAACTAATATGCAATAATCTAGTAAATCTTCGCCTGAAATCTAGTGATGAAAAAAATTATCAAGCTATGAACTGAATACATATTATTAAAAACATAAACTTCAGTACATGATTCTTAGAAAGAGTGCATACCTTGGTAAAATGGACCAAAAAAGCCCCATTGATCCGATCCACTATCTTCAATATCATCATTGTTCAAAGGTTTAATAACCATACATGTATGCTCACCAGTCACAGTACTCTATATCATCAAAAAAATTCACATTACCACTAAATCCTTCATAGTTGAATACAGTGTTCATGTAATCCAAGCAGAAAGGAACACTCCAAAAAAAAATATTAGATTATCTTAACTGGAATCTGGCCAATGTAGAATGGAGCAAATCTATGTTTCCTCCAAAAGCGGAAAAGGTCCAGGGTAAGCCCAAAGGATACACCAATGAAATGTAGCTTTTCAGGTTTCCTTTCACGAACATGAACTAGCAAAGGGGGGAGATTAGTTCTAGGTTTTAAATTTTCTTCTAGCAATGAAGCCTGCAAGTACGGTAATATTGAAGTCAGAAAATAAAAAAATGTACTGAAAAACATATGACTCCAAATAACTAGTTTAAATACTTATTATTGCCAAATAATTATTGAACTTATGTTGAAAATTCTCTGAGACTCATAAAGTACTTTGCTTTGAAATTAAGGGAAAGAAAATTGAACCACTTAAGTTTGGACTTTTGAATTCAAATTGGTATGATCGCATAAAATGAATTGAAGGCCACTCAACATCTACAATAATCAAATAACTAATGATCCACCGAAGATGAAGAATTCTGAAGTCACTCAAATTGACCGTTCAGTATCAAGCAAGTATGAGTTAATGGGAGAAAAAACGAAATGAAACATTAATGATTACCACAAACATAGAAATCATTTACACAATACTCTGAACTAAGCATCATTTTTTTTTTTTTTAAATGAAATAGATATATTGAAATTATATGGGATTGAACCTTCTCTGCAGCTTCAGTAACTCTGACATGTGGAGTCTCAGTAACATTTTCGACATCCACTTCAGAAACAGGAGTAAGCTGCCCTTCAAAGTACCTGCAAAAAGTTAATGCAAATGCCTTTCATTAAGAGTCTTAAAAACGTAAATATGTCCCAAAATGTTCCAAAGCAAACACTCAGCTATTAAGACGCACTTTCACTTGTTCCAAGTGCAGAGAAAATTTTAGAAATCCCATATTATAAAAATAACATGAATTTCCCAAAGATAATAAGATCCATGTATGTAAACAGATCTACTAGTTTAAAAATCATGCCTGAAAAGTGTTTCTTCATTAGGAATTATCACTTTTTTTATGAACTAGGTTGAGCAATGAGTTATATACTAAAATCATTATCTTCCAAACAATGAAAGTGAACACACAACTCATGTTCCAAATTCCTTTTTTATTTTAGCAAGTAATAAGAGATTTTGAAAGAAATATGGGAATCCTTATGTACCAATTCATTTAATTTTCCTCACTTCAAGACCCATCCTTGAGCTCAGATCTTTAATTTGCAAGCCACATACACTAAATCATAGTGGCATTTACAGCTTTGTTTGCAGGTTTGGAGCAACAAAAGAAGTATGGTAGGAAAAGAAGATTACATGATGACCAACCACAAACATTATACATAACATCTCATGCATCATGACTAATAGAAAAGTATCCTGAAAATGATCAAGGACTACAGAAACAACTTTTCTCCTACTTCATTCTATACATGTAAAGTAAATGAGCATCATTCATATTCTCTTCCAACATCTTCCAGGATAATAACACAGGTAGGAACTCAAACATTACATACCTTGCTAAAAGTTCCACAGCTTGTGAACCATATCCAGACTGCAATAGATAAACACAAATAAATATAATGATATAAAAGTACAATGAGACAAGAATGTGGAAGAACCAACACAATTTCCCATGTTTTATAAAAAGACTTACCCTCATGACACCTGGATGGGTAGCAATGCGTACAATGCGAGCTCCTGATAGACCAGGGAAAACGGTATCCTGGAATTGCTCACAGAATTTCCATGGTATTTGGTCTCCAGAAGGTTGATAACCATCACTAAGACTTCTAATCGCAGATTTACGAGAAATTTGTCCCTCAAGACAGACCTGTAGATATGATAGAAAAATTACCATGTTAAGCATCAAACAATAAGAAAACCTTTCACACTTAGCAAAAGTTAGAAAGTCTTTCATTAAGAATAAAAAGGTAAATTTAAAAGCTTTTTGCTTGTAGTCAAGGCACTATTCTTATGTTGTGCTATACTACACAAACATATCTCTGACTACATATCAAAACCTACGAGATAACATCTAGAAGAAGAAACATAAGCTGAAGGGACCAGAGCCATCCACCAGATTACTCTTTGGAGACGAACCAGGTATGCCACTCTCTTTCCTCTCTTGATTGTTTTGCATGTCTTTGTTTTCTTCCATGACACTCACATTCTGTCTCTCTCTGCCCTTTTTTTGTAATTGCACTTTTTTGTGCTCCTTATTCAGTTGCTTCTTTTTCTTCTTTGGGCCCTTTCACATCATATGCCACTCCCGTCCTCCACCCCCCTTTTTAAAGAAAATTTAAGAAAAGCATTCTTTTAATTTTGTTCATGGTAAACATATTACAATTGTTAGTTAAGAGGTATTCTTGCTGTGATGTCTAGTTGGGTGTTATCTGCAATTTTGCTGTTCGCTTTTGCTGACACTATTGAACCGTAACTCTGTTTATTTGTTTGAAAAAATGTTGCCGTTCATCTAAAAATATATATTTTACTATTTTGATTATAAACTTTTATTATTTAATTAGATGTTGAACCTCTTTCTTAATGTTGTGTTCAGATAAAGAATTGACATTTGCACAGAAAATTTAACCACCATTTAAAATCCATTAATTCTTTATGGTCAACCCAAAATCCATTTAAAATTTAACCACCATTTAAAATCCATCAATTCTCACCGCCATCGGATCAAGATACTTGTGGTCAACCCAAAACTCTATGGGTAATAACCCAAGTAAACACTCCCAATAGTCATATCATCTCCTTCAAGTCCTATATCTGACTACACCCTTCCATGATCTTCACATTCAAATCTTGTTAGTTGCTTCTGGGCCTCAGATTGCAGCATAGAGGTGTCCCCTCACCAAGTATAGCTCCACCACACCCAGGTACTGCGATAGCTTCTCTAGCAACACCAAAATATCTGCCACAGTGGAAAACACCACACAAGCACGACATGAGAGCTTTGCCTCGGCCACTCTTTGCTCGTGTGGTTCTGCATGTCTTCAAAATCAGTGATAAGGAGGCCAAGTGAAGAAATTGGAACTCGAAACTTCGGAGTAGACCTTGGGGTGGTTAAGGGTGCAACTTCAGGCGGGATAATAAAGCAGGAGAAGGATGAGTACCACCACGAAACAAATTTTTGTTGAGGATGGAAGAAAAGCTCTGGCTATTGGCTAAAGAGGGTTTCTTTGAATGAAGGAGACATTGGGGATTTGTCTACTTAGAGGGTATGCTTCGAACAATGCAAGAGAATAGATGAATTCTAGAAATAACACCTATTAAGGTGGAATTTCAAAAACAGAATTTCAACCCTCCAAATTATGGCTAATTTTGTCTTATGATACACCCAAACAAGGAATTCTATTTGGCAAAATTTAATGCAGTGCTGTCTACAAATTCTCTAACCAAACATGGTAGAAGCTATTGCACTTTACGATTTAAAATAAATAAATAATGGTTTCACTTCAATTAGAAGCGCACTTGTGCATTACACCAGAGTTTGAGGAGGCCCTTGTAAGTGTACCAGACACTTTTAACAATGCTGTTAATGAAACCGTCAATTTTTTTTGAAGACTACTCCAACCTTACCCCATATGTTAACCAAGAGTCAAAAACACAAGCATATGTTAATAGATCTATCAGCCAAAGAAAGTTCTTATATCTTCATTATCAAAACCTAAAACTCTACAAACAATTGGCATTTGATCATATAAGAATCTGGTCATGATACAAGACAAGAGTACCATAATGGAAGGTGAATCAGCTTTTTTGAGCAAATTAAGGCAGGGAACAACAAATTTTAATTAGTGGTAATGGTCATGATACAAGAGTACTGCAATGGAGGGGAATTAACTTGTTTGAGCTAATTAAGGCAATGAAAAACATATTTATTTAGTGGTAAAAAGAGGAAAACCACAAGTTTGAGTTATCTTATCAGGAATCTCAGACATATAAATTTTACAGGAATAATGTATGTGGGAAATGTCACAAAAACTAGTGTATATGATGACCCAAAGTATTATTGCTGCAGGAATGCATTAAAGGAAGGACTGATTATTCTAGGGTGCCAATACTGATGATAAATACAAACCTGTATCACGCACAAAATATCAGGAAGTTGATTCTTTGACTCATCAACAGGACCTAAATACCAAGAGTCAGTATAAGTCCAGATCAAATGGAATATACAATAAAACCAGTCAACAGGAAAACAGGTATACCAAGTAACACAAACAAGTGGTGGGCTGGAGCATCCGCCATTAATTGTAAATCGTTTGGAGAGTTTTTGTAGTGAGAAGCAACATAAAGGGCCATCATTCGCTGCCAATGTAAGAATATAAATACCAGATATATACTGATAAGAGATTAGAACATTAAATTTCAAATAGATGAAATAAGTAACTACCTGCAAAAACAACTCACTCTCTCTGTGATAGGAAAAAAGTGTATCACGATTAACGTAGTAGAGATCACACTCACTGGGTGGGGGTATCCTAGTTACAGAAAAGAAGAAACATTTACAAAGATACAAAGATAAAGGAGAAGGCTTTATCTTCAGAGTTCTTAAAAAGCATGCTCTAACCTGCTAATATGAGGGATGGAACTTGTAACATCCAAGCAAAGTAAAGCATGAAGCCAGGATTCAATTGGGTCCCCAGAAGCATATCTGATAGATTCGCTCAATTCTATCTTTTTAAAAAGGCGACCTATAATCAAACTTGTTTGAGAACTCAGCAACAATGCACCAAAAAATAGAGAACAATAAAACAAAAGGATATAAAAACTATTATAGTGCCCCCAACCCCCACACCCCTCTTTTTTTCCCCCAAGTCAAACATCAAAAGATTGCAGACAACAACAATTTCCAGGTGTGTAGTGTTTAAAACTCAAAAAACAAGTTGGGCAAGCCCAATATATGTGGATATTTTTCCTAAGATTACTCATTCAAAAAGAATCTAGTAATAACTAAGTACTCATGTGCCATACAGACACATAATGAGTTCAGTCATTGTTCTAGTAAGTCAAGTCAAATAGTCCGAGTTGCAAATTGGCTCAATTTTGAACTTTGCGCACTCCCCCTTTAGCATTCCTATAATGTTGAGAAATCTTTGGGCCTTCAAGATGATTTTTGATTATTTGATAATTACAACAATAGGGGATAAGAAAAAGGATTAGTCTGATTTAGAGATAAGGAAAATAATGCAAAAAAGATCTCATAGTTCATTCTGTACATGAAAACACAAGTTTGAAAACTGAGCAGTCCAAATTGAACTCTTGGCATACAGATCCAAAGAGAACTTACTAATGCCCAAAACCCCATTTTTATTTATTAATTTTTTGTTTGAATAGTACAAACAAATAAAGGGGAAAAAACAAATGATTTTGGAAAATCACACAAATGTGTATTTAGAAACTTCAGAACATTAATGACCAACTCTCCATGCTACAGAAGCACCCTTGGAGATTTGCATGCATATTGTTGACTAACAGAACTGAAAGAAAAGTGAAGAATAATCATACCAGAAAGAGAGCCCTCCACAGTCTTAGCAGACTCCCTGCTTTGCTCTTCCAATTGTTGCAGAAGTTTTAGTGACAAAGACCGACCAGTACCTTCGTAGCTTTAAATGGATTACAAAGGAAGTATTTCAGTACTTAAATTGAAATTACTACCAGTACATAAAGTAGGAGAGCACATCAAGCACAAATAGAGAACAAAGAAACAGATTTTTCTTATAAGAATAATTTTATTGAAAACATACTACCACATGCAAAAAGGCATGAAGTAGCCAAAAAATTTACAAAGAAACACGAATATCAAAAAAATTATGTACAAGAAGAAAGAGACTATGAACATTGGGATGGAATCACTTTAGATGTGAATCCCCAAGCTCAAGCTCAATCAAACAAAGTGGCTACAAAAGAGGCTAGAAGCTGGTCCTCCAAATTCTCCAATTCAAAGAACATAGAAATAGATAACATCATCAAAAAAGAAATCGCACTGTTCATTCCAATTCAGACATGCTACATGGTTAAATACAAAGCAAAAATAAACTATTTTAGCATTAATATTGCATTAAATTTCACCTCATAAATTAGAAGACTACATTAAGATAGATTAAGGGAAATTGAGTAACAGTTAAGATCATTGCAAATGGACAAGGACTGTGTGCCACACAGTGTATATATTGACTGTTAAGAGGACATTAGACATTAAATTTGATGGTCTTGTGTAAGGTCTAAAGTACAGCAATAGCAAGGAGACTTGACACCCTGACCCCACTAGATTTGCTTCTTGGTTTTGCGCCATGCTCTATGTGAAAAGGAGGGAGATTTGCACTTTTTTTATTCTAACCGTGGAGCGGAGCAGCATGCCCCCATTAAGCAAAATTAAAGGAAACATGGTACAGTTAAGATCATTGGAAAAATAAACATTGTCTTGCAAAAGCAATGGCTTCTCCATTTAAAATATATAATTGAGTATGATAGTTATACCCATTTACTGTAGATGAAAGGAAGACCAAATAAGGACCAAGCAATGCCTTAACAACTGGCAATGGAATAGCTGCTGCTTCATCAACAACTAGCAGTTCAACTTGAGAAAGCTTCTCATGCTCATGTGGCTGTATATACTGCAAGGACAGATAGAAAACAACTAAATGTATGAGCATTTACTTGCATTGAGTATTATAAAACATTTCAAATCTCTTTAATGTAACCTCAGCATAAACAAGGAAGCATTTGAGCAGTCCAGCTATATTTTGAATAATAAGATAATTTACCAGGGGAATAATCCCCACAAAATTCATCCATCCCAGAAGAATACTAAGAATTTTCACTTATAAGATGAAGATAAAAAGGGCAATCAAGAAAGTAGAGGAGAAAATATTAAGGGAAACTCGTATAAATGAATAGCACATCATCACTATGTAAACGCATGTGAACATTTTATAATGCCTATCAGGATGAGGCTTATGCCTCTAAAGTGCAAATGTTATGCATTACACAAACCTTTAAAGTTCTGCCAGCACCAATCCCTTAAACCAAGTCAAATATGCATATTCTAGAGTACCTTTTTTTGACAAGACTAAGTGATAACTAGCCAACCTATAGTTGTGTATTCTTCTCAATGTAGAATATATATATATATATATATAATAGGTAAAAATAAGTTTATTAAATAAAGACTACTTCATGTTCAATGGACACAAAGAAGCCAAAATAATTACAAATATAAAAAATTATGTACGAATAGGCAACGACTCTATAAACATCAGAATGGAATTACAATTCATAAAACCCCATGCACAAGACCAACATCTTCTGAATGTAGATTATTGTGACTTGTATTATAAAATTAAATAAAAAGGTAGAAACTGCTACAGCTTAAATATAGCACAATCTATTTAAGATGATCAATTGCATTGGCACATGCAGCTGGCCGAGTGTTGCATATAACATTTTTTGAATAAGTTGTTGCATATAACATTATAATGACCATCATTATGTAAAACCATTTTCAAATACCTACAATATACCCATGCAGGTAAAAACTGATATTGTCACATTACACAATAAAAAAAAAAAACCATATAAGTCAATTAACCTGAATTGTTTGTCTGTGTTGCTTGTAAATATTGATCCGCACAGTTGCTTTCTTGAATTCAGGATTATTACTTTTCACCACATCAAAATCTAAATGTTCCTGAAAACAGGGGTTACATTGTTCCTCATGATCAGTATACCATTTTCAATATATAAGCAGTGAACTCTAAAAAGAAGAGTGAATGAGATAACATCTTTTCAGGAACGCAAAGTGTATATCAAAACCGAACATCTCTCAAAAGTGTAATCAACTTCAAGTGCCACATATTCTTGGGAGGTAAATAATTTCTACAACTAAAACACCTAGAAAACTTTTATTCAACTTCTAAATTTTGTCCACACTCCTGAAGGCAATCATAATTAACAAAATATGAACTGAACCTTAATTTGGAAATGTCATTACAGACTGAAGGAATGCCTATACATCAATTGTCCAAGAGTTTTCTATATTTCATTTTCTGAAGATGCAACATTGATTCACACTGGCATATAGTATCTTAGCTATCAAGGTCACAATCGGCAAATTGACACGGTTAATTTACTAGAAAAACTAATACGTTCAAGCTATGTGTTAATGAGTACTCCAGGATTATGCCAATGAGCTCTAGCTCAACTAGCCCCTCCTCCCCTTGCAAGTGCTAGGTGGAGGATGAGGTCATGGGTTCGAGACCCGCTAGGTGTGTGTAACTTGCCTATCAAAAGAAAAGGTACTCCAGGATTACCATTTTGATAAAGAAAACCTGAGAGAAATACATACATATAACTGCAACTACCTATCTACCACAAGAGCCTCATAAACGCATTTTAATGATAGTAAATAATATTACTATTCTAAAGATAGATAACACCCATACCTTATATTCAAGAGCATCAAAACCCTTGCAAACAAACTCAAACAAGGTTTTCAAGTTTTCAGGACTGGGTGCAGTTACAAAGATATTAGAATACCTATCAATAAAAGTTTCTCGTCAGAATCTAACAATGGTAAATAAGATATAAACAAAAATTTATACATATAATATAAAAAACTAAATGCACATATAATGATATAGATCAAGCATCTACCCTGCAGCAATAGCTCCAGCAATTGCTAAACCAAGTGCAGCAGATTTCCCACGGCCACGAGCAGCTAGCAAGGCGACTGTACTACGAAGTGTCTTGTCCAAAACTGCATCTAGAAAGGTAACCACAGCTTTTCCCTATTCACATAAGAGAACGTAGTTACCAACTCAAATTTTCCTATATCATTTAATTACAAGACACCAAACTGGTAACTCATAACATGTCAGCAAAATATCTCTACCTGGTCCAACGTACAACACTTCCTTATCAAAGGACCAACGGGAAAATCATCAATTAGTTGTTCTTTGAGATTTTTCAGGTCTTTTTCTGCCTCTGAAAGCCCTTCGGAGTCCTTCAATAATAAATAAATAGCCAGAAAATAAGTTATCAAGAGCTTCAGAGAAATCAGAGTGCATTATGATTGACCACTACTATAATTACACATATTATCATGTTATTCCCTTTTAATATAGTGAATAAACAACTACGCAGTCATGTTATTCCCTTTTAATATAGTGAATAAACTTTTGTTTTAAAACAAAAGTTTTGCAGTTTTGATTGGGGATGCTGCCACAAAAACTGAAAAAATCATTAAAATTTCAATTTTTCCTCTAAACGACAAAGTAGAAGGTGCCTAAAGTTACCTCTTTAACTGGAACTGGTGTAATTGACCTTATATGAGACGAAATTGGTAAAATATTCAGTTCATCGTCCATGACCACACACGCTTTACATGATGCAAGTGATAACAAGAAACGCTCATTAAAGCGTCCAGCAGCCTCAGAATGGGATTCAGTTCGAAATCTATCATGAACATCCTGAAATCAATAAGGGTTTTGTGACTTTTTAATAGTAAAAGTTTAGGCACAACAGAGGAATATGAAAATCAGTTGTCATAAGTATTGGCATTAATACATAACACTGTACTTATAAAATAAAATAAAAACTAATGCATAACACTGACAATCATTGCCAATTGGGCTAACCACCTTGTCATGGTTAACCTGCAACTAAAAAAAGAGAAGTAAATGTAAAATACATCATTCCAGAATTTGAGGAGATCCCAAAGCAGGAACTGCTGTTGAAATAGTTGTCAAAATCTACAGCAAGCTTAAATGATTTACCTGTATGTCCACTAAGCTATGAAATTTAGTAAGACAATATGCCATGCATCACAGTTGCTATCTTCACAAAATGACTTTGAAGTCAAATCCTATTATAGGATGTTACACTCAACATCTCATCAATCCTTTCCTTGAAAAATTTGTGGAAGCCTAACTTCCAACAAAGGTCAGATTTGGGGGAAATTCTAACTACAGATAACCTCCAGAAGCAGAGATTAGTTGTGCTAGATTCGTGTTGCTGTGTAAGAGGGATGGGGAAACTATTGATCATCTACCTTTCCATTGCATGGTGACTAGAAAACTTTGCACCATGGTATTTTCATGGTTTGGGGTTCCTTGGGTTATGCCAAAAGTTGTTGTGGAGCTTTTAACCAGTTGGAAAGGCAAGTATAGCTGGTTTTGCAATGCTGAGAATTGGCGCATAATCCCTCATTACCTCATGTGGGGGTCTTTGACAGGAGAGGAATATTTGGACTTTTGAGGTTGTAAAAACTTGTTTCTTTTTTTATTTTTTGATAATTCAATAGATATAACGAGGAAGGGGAAATTTGAACCCTGGATGTCTCTGTGGGAAACATTAGAAGGTGTCAACCAATTAAACTACAAGACTTTTGTCAAGATTGGTTCATGACCTAAACTTTTATTCCTTAAGACTTTGTTTGAGTGGATAAATGCTTCAAGGTTGTTTTCTTTTGTTGTCTTGCCTGCTTTGCTTGATTTTAATTTTGGTGTATCTGTTGTACACATCTTGTGTACATGGTGGCACCCTTTTAGCTTATTTAATGAAATCAAAGCAGACTTTGATATAACAAATCTTTCCAAAAGAACTTCTATGATAAGCAAGAATTATATTTGCAAAATTATATCAAGTAAAAAACTAAACTAATGAATTTTAAAACAAACAGAAGTGGATCATCCAACAGAATAAAATAAATAAATAACAAAACCAAACACCAAGAAAATAAAAATAATAAAAAACTCATTCTATACTTATCATAAATAAATAGATAACTCATCCTATACACTATGATAATAGAACCAGGATAAATTATCCCTTATAGCATCCATTCTGTGGCCCTAGTCAATTAATTCAAATGGAAAATCTTACCGCTTTGATAAATAAAACATTCAATACCATAAAAATGACATCAAACAAATAGAGTAAAAAATTAGGATCCATTATTTTATCCTTAAGCTGCAGCTTATTTGAAAACATTTTACAAATTTAAGAGTTATTTATCATATTTCATTCAGACACAACATAGGGGTGGTATTGTGGTAATTTGTCCAAATGAGAGTTAACATTATTTGTAACCTGCAACCCAAGCTACATGTAGATCACAAAAAGTGACCACTAGTTAGAATGGGTTCCATAACTCATAAGGCAACTGATCTGATCAATCAGGTTGACTAAAATAAAGACACAAGAATCATAATTTACTATTACAACATATATTACTAGCACATATTTTGAACTGCATACAAATAAGGATACATACACAAACATATACATGTGTGTGCGAGCATGTGTGCATAGAGAGAGGAGTCAATCGCAAATTCTAGACATGAAAAACGACAAAGATAATTGAAACAAGTTATTATAGCAATAGAACCTATATTCATACCATGAACATAGTGTACAGATTGGTCAGTGAGGATAGAGAACGAAGCAGCAATACAATTAACCCACCACCCTCTACTGTCTCAATTGTTCTTGCAAGTAGATTTGGTGTCAAAGCCTCAAAATCCTGATAACAGTGCGAAGAGTAAACTTTAACATGAGAGAGAGAGAGAGAGAGAGAGAGAGAGAGAGAGAGAGAGAGAGAGAGAGCATCAATAATTAACTGTTAAAGGGTTTAGCTACAATTCAATTACATGGCAGAGGGCAAAATTACCTGAAGTATACACATCCCAAAGGTATTACCAAGAATTCTTTCTGAATCCTTGTACAAGCAATAAGTTAATCCCCCACTTTCAACAAAAAGCGAAAATGGATCCACCTTCTCAGGATCCAGCAGCCCCCTTTGCATTAGCTTTTTTATCTGCTTTGCACGCTTTTTCTTATGACTGCATTAAAGAATCAACCCAGTGAATATAATGGAGGGCCCTCTAGGAAATTGTCCAAATAGAGCACACAAAACAGCAAAACCTACTTTGGAGTTTAAACACAAGACTGAACTTCTATAAAACAGAATTATGAGTCATCCATAAATTGGATTCCTTAAACCCCTGAGACTTGATCAACTAATTTTCGGGGGACACATGAGTAAGGAATTAAAATTTTGGTCGAGCAAATGTTCCATTCTGACAACCAAACATAACTTTAAGAAGTAACTGCTTGCTTGGGAGAGCTTATTTTCAAAAAAAAAAAAGCTCTAGCAAACAAGTCAATTTCAGTGTGCACTTCTTATGTCATGCTCTCAGGCAACATGCTAATGACAGTGGTTTATAAACATATTCCAATCATGCAGCAAAATTGAGTATCGGAATAGAGGTATACAAGGTGTCATATTGCATTCTGTCTTGTAAGAAAAACATCAACACAAACCCAAATAGAATTAAGTAATATTTCTTTTTACCAACCCAAAAAATAAATAAATAAATAAATAACCTGCTGAGTTCAAGTTTGTCCTTGTAGCACCACAAAACAGATGGTCTTGATCTAACCACTGCCTTGCTTAGCATGTAATGGAGATTAACAATCTGCACAAGATCAAAACATACAATTCACAATCAATCACACATTATTTGATTGCTGATACAATTTTAAAAGAAATAAAAAATGAAACAAATCCAAACTTTATCCTCAAGAGTTAAATTGTCAGTCTTTGCAACCACAACAACTCGTAATTCATTAATTTTTCTCAGCAACCAAATTCAAAGAAAACTAAGAAGTTATAACTTGACAGACTAAACAAAAAACTTTTTTTTTTTTACTTATTTACGATAGTGAGAGAACACAGTCTAAGCTTATTATAACAAAAAAAAGAAAGAATCCAAAAATTAAATTAACACAAACAATGATAATCAAAAAGCTCAATAAAGAACAAACAATGATACAATTCGCAATCAATCACGCATTATTTGATTTCTGATAAAAAAAAATTTCAGTCTTTGCAACCAAAACAAGCTTTTAGTTCATGAATTTATCTCAGCAACCAAATTCAAAGAAAATTAAGAAACGAAAATACTTTTTTTTTTTTTTACAATAGTGAGAGAACACAGTTTCAGCTTATTGTAACAAAAATGAGAATCCTAAACATTAAATTAGCATAAACAGTGATAAAATCAATATATATATATAGAGAGAGAGAGAGAGAGAGAGTGCCTGGTCGCGGGACTTGTCGCCGATGATGACGAAGATGGAGCGATGGCGGGTTTTGACGCCATTTTCTATCAGGGTTCTGATGCGCTCATCAACTTTCTTCCTCATTCTCTCACTCACTCTCTCTCTGGTTTGTTTTTGCTTATGCTTAGGATTAGGCTTAACGTTCCTTTTTCTTCTTCCCAGATTGCTTATGCTTTAGTCTCTGTTTGCTGTTTCCTACTAGGGTTTATGTGGGGGGTTAAGGTTATAGATGGTGGCGGGAGTGTTGAATGTAACGACGTCGTTTTAGTTAAAAATATACAGAATATTTTTTGCCTTTTTTTTTTTTTGCCCTTTTTCTTTTCTTATTTTGTGGTGAAAAAAAAAAATTGTCAAAATTTTTTTTTAAGAAACAAACACATAAGGTAAAGGGAATGCAGCCTTGATACAAAAGCACTTGGCTGAGTTATTATAACCAAAAAAAAAAAAAAAAGCACACAACTGACTCTACTCAAAAAAAAAATCATAATAATTTTATGGAACGTTGGGACAAATTATATAACACATTCGACACAACACATCATTTTAAGTAATATATGATATGAAATAGACCCTATAATTTTGTCGGATAACAGTTAAGTTTGATTCACTATTGAAATTTTAGAAAATAAATCTTTAAATGCATATGTATATTTTTCTAAAAACAAAAATAAAAACATAAGTATATTCTATTTAAGACCTTATGTTTTTTTAACTAGTGGTTATGAACATCAAGTTTATTAAATTTTCTCCCAAAAAAAAAAAGTTTATGAAATTCATGTGAAATCAGGGGATAATCTTGTGTTTCCAAGATTTTTGTGGGGTTTGAGAAAATGAGAACTAGAATTCAATAATCGTCAACCAAGAAGTATTGTGATTTTTTAACTAATATTCTCTTACAAATATTTTGAATAACTTTTTATAAGAAATGTTGTAAAACGAAGAAGAGAAAAAGAATAAGAAAATTAACACAAAAAAAGGTAAATGCATAAATAATACATGGTTAGAAAAATAATTCATTTGCAATTCTTTATAGTGATAGTCACAAACTCACACTCACCCAAAACCTAAACTCGGCAAAATTGGACATTGACCAGTTAACTTGATATGAACTAGAGAATTTTTAATTAGGAGTAAAAATAGGTTAACTTGTTACCTACAAGTTTTTAAACAATTAAAAAAAAATAGACCAGATAAGTTAATCACTACAAATATTAAATCATGTAAAGGTAACATGATGCCAACCATCCAAAAGTAACAACAATGTTGAATCAAATAACAACTACCATAAAGCAACAAGTTGCAAAGAAATTTAGATTATGTAGGGGCCTTTTTTACCGTGTTGGGCTGGGCCGCCCCTTTGTTGTCGTAGGCCCGAGTGTTCTGGGTTGCGGGAGTTAAGACCAGTCCAATTGGAACTCAACTTAGCCGGCTTGTGCACAAGCTAGGCCTCGTCTGCCAGGTGAGTGTTTGCGGCAGGCAGTGCTGTTTCAGAAAAAGCTTGCAGCAGACAGACATAATTGATAAAAACATAGCAAAATTTATTCTGGAATGACCAGATAATTCTTTTAACGACGAATGACCGAATGGTCCATAATTACAATAATATGAATAATTTTGACACGTAAAGTAGTAAAAGCAAAATGGAAATGAAGATTAATCAACGAATAAAGGAGATAAACTCAGTTCGATCCGCGGGGGCAAGGTCAGAAAGGGAGAACGCCTCTTCTCAAAAACAATTAACCTCCGAGGAAAAGGAAATTCCTGCCGTGGAAATTAATGGGTTTGAGGGAGGCGGACTTGAATAGACAATGCCCAGGACGATTCTATAAGAGAGCAGGGATTTGAGAGGGAGAGAAGGGAAGGGACCTATCGATGCATGCCACTAACACTCGCTCTTTTTCTCTCTTTCTTTCTTACTTTTCTAGTTCTTTCTTAGTGATTTCCACAATGATAGTTTTTGGTATTATACTCCTCTGTTTTTCTAAGTCTATTACCGAGTGTTTTTCATTTTCGTTCTTGTATTGCTCCCTTGCCTCCTCCTCTTGTACACGGCAAAGGCTTCCTTTATAGTGCCTGCCGTGACTGAATTTTACCATTCTACCCCCTAACCGTCTTTGTCTGGTCTGGGCGTACTCGCCGACCATTATTGTTCTGTCTGCGAGTTCCCCTGTCACAGACACAGACAACCTTTTGCCCGTTAGTTTGCCGCAACATCTCTTCCTACCGCGGTGATATATCTCTCTCTCTCTATCCCTCATGGCATGCACCTATTGGTTCCTACTCAGCCTTGCCTCTTTTGGGTGGTATGTCATCCCAGCAGGACGTATCCCCCAAAAGAGTTTGATCAGGAACCTCAAAACAGGCCTTCCCCTCTCCCAACCTCCAAACCATGCCCCCTTACCTCTAACCCACGACCCCACCACGTCCTGTATTGGCTGGGTACAGGCTGGTGGTGCCTGGGCCTTGCGCGTGTATATTTCAGAAATCTGCCTGCTGTTCATGCATCTGCCGTGTACTGGACACTTTGTTTGTATTGCCTACCGTCCGTTCTTAGCTCTTCCCTGGTTGTTACTCTAGTTTCCCACTTCCGTAGGGTCTGGGCTTTACCGAGTACTCGGCTTCGTGTTTCTCTTCAGCCTAATTCTTTAATTGTCTTAGTTTTCCCACCGTGTTACTTGGCCTTTCCTGCCGCGGCGATTTGTTCATGCTGGGCCTCTTTTCAAGCCTGCTGTTCCTTTCTTTCCCCCAGTGGATTAATATGGCCACTGGTGTTCTCGCTTGTGGGCTCCAATGCCCCTTTCTTTTCACTTGGGCCTATCCAGCCCATTTACTTCCTTTGGACTTCCTTGGTCCATTTACTAACTTCGCATCCCATGGGCATTTACTTTCTCAATTGGGCTTCCCTGGCCCAATTTCCTCATTCTCATCCTTGGGGCTCATGGGCTTGCCATTATCCCCTATTTTCTTTGTTTACATTACTCTGAGCCTACTGCGGCCCATTCTCACTTTTCCGTACCACATACTACCCATGGGTGCTGTTTTCTTTCTTTCCGGGCCTTTTAGGCCCACTTACTTCTTCAAGACCCGTTTATTTATATTAAGGGCCTGTGATCCATTATTCCCGCCATTTGAGCCCAATAGTTTTTTTTCTTAGCCTGCCGCTTATCTGTTGCCTGTATCTCTGGGTTGGGTTGCCTTCTGCCTATTTCAAAAATGACCCTCAACAGATTACAATATGCATCTAGAGAGCATCAAGTAACTTAAATTGAAACAATATTTATACATCCTTTGGTAGTTTGGTATGATAAAAAAAACACTCAACCTATCTATCTAACCCCCACATTTTTTCAACAAAACTTATAAGACTCTTGCTAGTGTCAATCTCATATACTTAAATTGAAATTAACATCACCTTCATTGTTCCAATCATAACAAAGTATGTATCTGAAAGGACAATAGTCGAATGAATGCACCACTATCACCCAAGAATGCCACTAGAGTTATACGCACTTAATGTTGTTCTTTTTTTTCCATATTTTTTTTAATTATATGAATTTTTTTAATGTGAGAAAAATTATAAAAACCAAAATTACGTTTTTTTTTTTTTTTTTGGCACAACAACAAATAACCCAACTTTTTATGGTAATAATATTAATACGAAAAAAAAAAACATACTGCGTTTGTTTCGAAATATTTTCAAATGTTTTTATTGAAAATATTTTCATTTTACCGTGGTTGATTGCGTACAAGGAAAATCATTTTCAAAATTTTTTTAATACAAAATGTGAACATTTTTCTATGATCAGTGCATATTGGACCAACCAAATCAAAGAAATCTATCGGAAGCTATTAGAGGATCACCGGTAAATACAAAGCCACAAACCCATGGAAAAAATAATAAAGATCTGTCACAATCATCTTGAAAAACAACGATAACCCATGAAAAATGAGAAACAATTTGAAAATTAGACCCTCTTCATTCTTCTTGATCTCCGTCCATATTTAATTCTGGTTGCTACAAGTTATGGTTTATTTTCAACTATTTTAACTCTATAAGAAATGCCTACACCATGATGCAGTTAATTGAGTGGAACCATTGTTGAATTAGCGAGCAGCTTTATCTTCATTTTGCTGAATTACACACACACACACACACAAAGGAGAAACAATTGAAATATGCCACTAAAAAGAAAGATTAAGACCCATGAAAAACAACCCCACCCACGCTGTCCATCAAGCCACCAGATCAAACAACTGAAACCCAAAATCCATCAACCAAAAACTATACAATCTTGATCACCAAATCCACCTCCAACCCACTAAAAGCAAGTCCCACCACAACCCAACCTCTAGAAACCCAGCTAAATAATCTTGAAGAAGGAAAAAGATTGACAGTGGCGCTAAGAGAACTGGAGAACTAGTGGCGGCATTGACGACGTGGAGCTGGCAATGGGTGGGTGGTGCCGAATAGGGTGGAACCGGTGATGGGCGGTGATGAAGATGGTGGAACTGGTGATGGCTGAGAGAGAAGGGCTGAGGGTGGGCTAGGTTGTGGAGAGAAATATGAGAAAACATAAAAGTGAGAGAGAGGCAATGCATCGGGATTGAGAGAGTGCAATAAATGTAAAATATTTTACTGATATTTCAAGTGTAAAATATTTTTCACAAATTTGCCTTAGTTGGTTTAGTTGGCAAAAAATATTTTACTTTTGATCAAATATTTTACTTTAAAATCAACACTGTAAAATGTGAAAATATTTTCCTAACAATATTTTACATTGAAACAAATGGAGCAATAAAAACACATATGTACCCTTTTTATTTCTTGCTAGACGCACATATGCACCTTATATACCTTCTACCAAATTCGCCATCTTGAGTCTAGCTGTATAACCTCCATAGCTTGTGTAATATTGCACTAAGCATAAATGCATGTAGAGGAATTCTAAATTCATAAAAGAAAGTAATCTTATAAAATAAGTGTTGAGGCTCATTTTTTTATGAAGCCCAGCAGGCCCAAGGCCCAGAGTTGTGGGTGAACTGAAAGAAGCACCAAAAAGAAAAAGAAGGCATATGGATGGTTCAAGGGTCCATGAGATGGGTCCAGAAGAAGCAAATGGGCTTGAATAGGTCCAGAAAGAGAAAAGAAACAAATCCATGGAAAGGATGAGGGAAAAGAAAGAAAGGGCCACATCAGGCCCACTGCAATAAGAAAAAAAAGAGAGTAACAGGCAAATGGAGAACCCATGAGCCCAGAGGATAAAGTTTATAGAGAAAATTGGGCCAAGGAAAACTAAAGTGAGTTAGTAAAAAAAATCCATGTGTGAAACAAAACCAAAATGGGCCAAGGATGCCCACAAGAAAAAAGGGACGTTGGAGCCCACAAGAAATAAGAAGAGGAACCCAGTAAGCATACTGGGAGGGAAAGCACACGGTAGGCCCAAAGGGGCTCGGTAGGATTAAAAATGAGCAGCAAGAATAGCAACTTGGCATGGCAAGAGGCGCAAAGCCATAAAGCGAAATGCCCAAACTAAAGGGAAGCCCACTACAGAGCTCAACCCTCTAAAGAAAGGGACAACACATGGGCGTTGGCCTACCGAAAAAACAATCCACACCAGAAAATGCCAAAAAAGCGCACGGCAGGATATGCGCACCCATTTTCAGACCTCGGCAAACGAATGAAATATCAATAAGGTAACGCATGTGAATGACCTAGGCATCACCAGTCTATACCCAGCCACTATGGGAAAAGGTGACATCATGGGTAAGGGCACGGTCTGACGGTGGGGAGAGGAGTGGGAACCCGTTTTGCGTTTCTTGCCCAGACTCTTTCAGTGGGCACAGTCCTGCTGGGATGACATGCCACCCAAAAGAGGTAAAGGTGGGTAAGAACCGCTGGGTGCATGTCATGAGAGACCGAGAGAAAGAGAGGACACACTGGACGAAGTAGAAATGGAACCTTCGTTGTCTGAAAGCCACAGGTCAATGGTGGATCTGAACCACTTTGACTCGGTAAGTGGATGGCAAAAGGTTACGATAGCAGAACAAGGCCATAGGAAGGCTAGAACAGTAAAATCGACCACGACAGACCCTATATAAGGAACCCGTGGCTGTGTGCAAAAGAGGGGGGCGAAAAAGAGAAGTCATAGAGAAAACAGAGAGAAAGGAATTGGAAGAAAGAAAACAGAGAGAAAAGAATTCTAAGAGAGAAAAGAAAGACAGAGTGTTTATGGCAGGCATGCACCTAAATGGGTTAACCCCCCTCTCTCCCTCAATAGCTTTGTCCTCAATAGGAAATACAAGTCTATACCTGGGCACATACCATTTGGGACCGTCCTCTCAAAGCAATTAATTTCATCAAGTGAAGTTACTTGCGTTGAGAGAGTGGTTTTCCCTTCCGTGGTTGGAATCCTGCGGCAATACTTAGTCTGGCAGACTCATTCTTTTTTTACTCTACTAATCCCGCTCTAATCCTTTGTTTAAGTGTTATTCTTTAAAAGCGAGGCCTTTTAAGTTATTTATCTTGTTTATTGCGGCAGAAATAGGGACTGCATTTTCTTTACGCTTTTCTATATTACGTCTGCCTGTGTTAACAATAACTCTGCCTGCTGTGGGCTCTTAAATAGACTTTGGCAGACGCGGCAAAGATTGTACATAAGCCGGGCCAAGGTGTGCTCCAATTGGGTCGGTCCCGACTCCTCACCCAGAAACAACTTGGGCTTGGCGCGGCAGGAATTTGCCCAACATCTCCATCAAGGCCCACCCCCTTACAATAAGTTAAATAAAATTACAACTATGCATATATGTTTTTTTTTTTAAGAGTAAATTTTCTTTAAAAATTAAACTAAATTATAGTTTGGATTTTTTTTTTAAAGATAATTTCAACTTTTGACATTCATTTCTAATAATTACTTAGATACTAATTAGTTTTTAATATAGATACAAATTGAATTACAAATCTCTTATAAAATTTGGGTAACTTATGTCTAAACTTTTTCATTTTAGTCAAACAAATTTGATTTCACATCCAAATGGAAATTCGGTTGAGAATAATTAGACCATTATAGAGGAAAAATATTAAAGTTTTTTTTTTTTTTTTATGGTATTTAATTGTCATTTTAGTCACAAAGGTAGATGAGATGATATTTTTAAAAATTTTTGTAATAAATAATTTTATAGTATTTGTTTACGGATCATTTTAAAGAAAGTTTTAATACTACTTTCATAAAAAAATATATATAAAAAAAGATTGTCAAAAAAATTAGTTATTTTTTTATTTATTAAAATATAGAATTAAACGCCAAAATAAAAATTCCAAGAAATCTAATTTAAAGAAAGTATGTCAAATAATTAAACATAAGCTTAAAAAAAAAAAAAAAGATAAATAAAAACAATCAAACAAACGCTAGATGCAATAAGGTCACAAACTCAGTCACACTTCAGTAAAACGGCCAAAACCGAAAGCCTTTCTGTGTCTGAGGTTCAAACTCGAGCAGATAAACACAAAACCTCAGGGTTTTCAATGAGCAGTCTTGCTGTGCTCTTCTAAAATCTTCTGTTTTTTCAATGTTTTCAGCTTGTCTCTATAATGGGTTCAATCACTACTTGCTCTCTTTACTGTCAAACAGAAATTCACAACCCCAAATTCCTTAACCACAAGCTCTGCAAATCACCCAATTCATCAACTCCACCACTATTCCTACACAGACCACTCTATCGTCCAAGGCTTCCATTTGTACTAACCAAACTTCATGTATCTTCAAGAGCCTCTCACCTTCTTACACCCTCCTCTCTACCCCCCAATTTTACTACACCCACTTCAAAGCTCTCAAATTTGGACTATAATCTCTCACCCCAGAAAAAATTCTCTGACTTTTTATCAGAAAAGATAGTGCTTTTTCTCATTGGGTCATTTATTTTCATGGGGTGCTTTAGAAATGGTGTAGCTATAGCACTGCCTTCTCAGGCAAGTAGTTCTAGTGCAAAAATGGAGGAAAAGAGAGATGCCCATGAAGGGAAAATTGAAGAAGAGGATATGTATGAGAAAGTTTTGGAGACGGAACCAAGAAATGTTGAGGCTTTGAAGGTGGTTTTGTATGAGAAAATGAGGAGAGGGAAGACCAAGGAAGCTGTGAAGTATGTGGAGCAATTGATTGATGAAGAGCCTGACGAGGTTGAGTGGAGGCTTTTGATGGCACTTTGTTATGAGACTATGGGGCAGTTGAGTAAGGCTAAGAGATTGTTCAAGGAAATCTTGAAGGAGAGGCCTCTCTTGCTTAGAGCTTTGCATGTATGTTTCTTGGTTATTTTGTTTTGTTTTTCCATTTGGTTGGAAATTTTCACATTTTCATGCTTAAGACATACTTTGGCTTTGTAAATAGATAGGTTCATAATTAGTTGCTTATGTACAGAATCAATCGGATACATCACTTATGTACTTTAATTTGTAGTTCATATACTTGTGTTGAGGGAGCTTTAACTTTAAGTAGATATATTTTCTGTCATTGGTCTGTTTGTGAATTTTTACAACATGCAAAGAAATAACAAAGTCACAGTACATCAACAATTCAAATTGCAACTCTGATGTGTTGGCATCGGTATTTTGCTGTGATTTTCTCTTAATATTTATCATTTAATGAATAGCAGAAACTACTTGACATTATAGAAGGCTTGAAGCCTCTTCCAACAAGAATTGCTTTGAATTGCTCTTGCCACTATTATAATTATAGTGATTTTCCCCACCAATTTTGAAAAGAAACTGGCTTCTCACCATGTTGACATGCATGGTCTGAAAATGAGAAAATGTTTGTTCATTGTACAATGGGTCTCGTTCTAGACTGTGGTAATCTTATGAGTTTTAGACCCAGTTCGTCAAAATCTTTACCTCCTTTTCCCTGAAGAATTATTACCTTGAGATTGAACTTGAGGCAAAATATTTCGGAGAAAATACATGTAAAAAAAAAAAAAACCTTTAGGGGTGGATGGATGCATTTCAGAGCAACTTTGAGCAGAAATCAGTTTTTTTGTTGATGCGAAAATGATTTATGAGGCCCAACCATGGCCAACAAGTCACTGTGTTGTGATTCTTATGTTTCTTGATTGAGACAATGAAGGACGATGGTGGCTGATCTACTTTCTTGTTGGAGATGTAAGCCAGGGTACTGAAACAAGGTTTGAATCTATGTCTAATGTGGACTTTATGGCACAAAAGAAATTCTCAGACTTTTGAATGGATTGAGCTTCCTTTAAACAAACCAATGCTTCTGGTTTTTACAGCTCTTTCATTGGATGTCAATGTAGTGGTCTATATTTTTTAATGTACTTGGATTTTTTGCATTTGTATTCTGTAGGGGACCTCATACATAGCCTGTGTACCTTTGGTGTCCCCTGTTATTTTTATTGATAAATTCTTATCAAAATATATGTATTTGTTCGTATAAATATTCACACACACACACACACATTTATTTATGTATATCATTGATTATACTTGGAGTTCCTGTCCAATGAACCTATCCAAGCTACAACTACATTATCTGGTTGGCAATTGAACTAACTTATCTCTTATAGCTGTTGGAACCTACAATTTCTCTGAAGACTGGACCCTTGATATTTTAAAATTATTTATAAGCAAATAGTATTATGACAACCAGGCAAATAGCAGTCTGAAATCTAGTGGCCTTTGGTAGTGATTCTATTTTGAAATTTAGCAACAATAGCTATTATATTAGTAAGGCTAGTCTGCAGACAGTATGCAAAATGACATCTGGAAATCGCTGTGGGCTATTTGTGCTTTGAAATAGAAATGATGATTGTTGTGGATATCAGAAATTAAATATTTCGTTGCTTCAAAAGCATTATGGGTGGTTATTCATTCAAGCCATATTTATGTAGAATATGCATAAACTGTAACAGATTTGTGAATGTATATTGGTATTTCTGACTTGTTTAGAGGTCTAAACTCATTAGCAGTAAAACTTACAGCTGCCTTCTTACTACAGGGTCTTGCATTGGTGATGCACAAAAACCTTGAAGGCCCAGCTGTCTTTGAGATGCTTAATAAGGCTCTAGAAATTGCACAACGTGAAAAAAGAGTCACTGAGGAGAGGGATATAAAAATTCTAATTGCACAAATGCATATTGTAAAGGTGAATTGTAATCAATCTTAGCTGCTTAAATTTTGAGATCCATCAACTACAGGTGGGGGTGGGGGGGGGGGGGGGGTGCTTGGATGTCCAAATGAAATTATATCATTCTATAGTGCTTGCATGACTTTAAGAAGCAAATCCATCTTTTAAATTGGAGTCATTGCAAATAAGAATATAATGTTAATTGGTGGAACCTTATCATTCAAATTCAGAAAGTCTTTGTCATTTTCAAAGTATGTTTACTTGTATGCCTTGCAGGGGGAACTGGATGAAGGCTTGAAGAAATTTCAAGATCTGGTTAATGAGAATCCTCGAGATTTTCGGCCTTATCTGTGCCAGGTGTGTTCACACTATTTGCTCACTGCTGTTCGTTAGTATCTGGTTAAATTTAAAATGAAATGTTCTCTATAGGTTTCCTTTATGGTTAAAAGCTTGTGGTTTGGATCTCTGTCATTTTTTATTGATTTCGTGAATCATGTTGTCTACACCCCAGATGGGCACCTAGGATTTGGTCCTGTATCTCATGATTTTTGGTGGTAAGTTAAGGTAGCATGATCAGTGAGTATTCGGTGTAGACTTTCTAGCAAATACATGCTACTTCTCAATTCTCACCAAGCATCATCCAAATTTCTTACTAGTTCAAATAGCGTATTATCATCATGAAATATAATTTTACATAGACATGTCGCTTCTTGTAAATAAGTCTCATTTTATTTCAACCGCCATCTCTCTCTCTACACCTTCAAAGCACAATAAATCAGACTAATTGGGACCCCCACTGGCAGAGGTAAGTTGCACTTTACCTGTCTGTGTGGGGATTTGCTGTGGTACATTTTTCAAAGCTGGATTTTTTTTTTTTTTTAAATTATTGGTAATTGCCTAATTGGGGTTGTTTCTTGTTATGCAACCATGTTTTGATTCTTGAGGTCTACACTTTAGCCAATGAATTTGGTTTTCTTACAATTTTGTGTGTGATTCATATCTTGGTTGAATGGAAAAGGTGGGCTACTAGTTGTTACAGGAATAGTGTAGTTTTTCACTTGGGAATGGTTGATTGTTTTCAATCCAAGTTCTTACATCATTAATGGGGCAAAGAAAGAAGTATCAATGCCAAAGAATAGTGTTCATTATCTGTTTTAATACAATCGAAGTTAATTGCATGGTAGTTAAGCAATCATTGGATATAGCTAACTATGGGAACTTATGACAGGGAATTATCTACAGTCTACAGGATAAAAAGAAGGAAGCTGCCGAAAATTTTGAAATATATCGGTCTCTTGTGCCTAAAGAATTTCCACAAAGGGGATTTCTGGATGATGTTGTGTTGGCAGCAAAATCCCAATCTCAGGAACAGTTTCAAAAGGAGTTTCATACTGAATTCTCGTACAAGTAAAATGTTTGTACCTCTTTTTGGAACTCAGGAGAGAAAAAAAGGGGGGGGGGTCTAGCAAATTACTTGTTCAGCTGTTAGCTTTTTTTGTGCTAATATATTGGAGTTGGGGTTTGGAGATAAACTTCCAAAAGTTGAGGGGGGGAACATGTAATTTTGATGGCTATGTGCGTTTTTGGGGACCAAATTCAGACCATGACAAGTATAAAATATGGCCATGAATGCTTGAATTGATGGAACTGAAATTGATAATTGGTTTTTGTGAATTCAATACATTAACTTGGAGCGTGCACAATCTAAAGTCAATTATTTCGGTTATGGTCTTGAATTCAGCTAGAAATCGGTTCAAAAGTCCTGTTCAAGAAATGCTATAATCTTGGTCAGGGAATTCAGTTGAGAGTACTTGTGAAATTTCAGCTTCCTGGTAAGCTGCAATTTCTCAAAGTTATTCGATTACAATGAATTCCATTGATTATACCTCATTAAGCCATTTCAAGGTCTAGATATTTCACGTCTCTTTAATCATGTATTTTATACTCATACTTAACACATCTGATAAGAAGGAGAAATTAGGAGTAACGTGCACCTATAATATGCACAATTTGTTTCATAATATGTAGATCTTACACAGTTACACAGTAATTAGACACTGCATTGAACTTGTTAAAAAAAAAAAAAAAAAACTTAAGTACAATTTCGGCCCTTAAAGCTTGGGTTGTTTTCATTAGGCTCATTTCATTTCAAAATTTTTATTTTGCCAATTCATGTTGAATTTTATTTTCATAATAGTCGTATCATCTATTGTTGATTTATTGTTAATAATCTAAAGGTAAGAGCATCAGCAGTGGGCTTACCATATGCTAAATGTAAAGTATATTTGGCATTAAAGCCCAAAACATGCTCAGCAATTGGAAGACCAAAATTGGAAAATGTCAAAATTTTTTAGCATAGTGCTACAGTACCATCTTAAATGTAAGATGGTACTGTAGCTAAATGGGATAATTTTTTTTTAATACTCTCTCTCTCTCTCTCCTTTTTAACTCGGGGATTCTCTCTCCTCTCTCATTATTTCTCTTCTTTCCTCTCTCTTCCTTCTCTTTTTCTCATCTGCTCTCTTCTCTCTTTAGACCCAAGACCTCGTGGGTTTTGACAACGGTGGAATCAGCTGGCTCCGATGGCTCGGTATGAGGGCTTCAATGGGTTTGAATTAGAGCTTCGATGGCTCCCATAGTGATTCCGATGAGGCATCGGTGGTGGGTTTCTTTGGAGGTGTGGGTTTTGACAATAGTGGAGATCGTGGGTTTTGACGGCGGTGGGTTAGCAGGCTAGGTTTGGATCAGCATGAGGGCTCCAATGGGTTTGAATCGGAGCCCCGATGGCTCCGATAGTGATTCCGATGAGGCATCGGTGGTGGGTTTCTTTAGAGGTGTGGTGGGCTTCTTTAGCATGTTTGATTAGTCTCTTTTTTTTTGGGGGGGGGGGGTTTGAAACTCTTGGATTGTGTTTTGTTTTTGTTTGGTGTGAAGATGAAAGAAAATAAGAGAAGGTTCTGAGTTTTGTTGTTGTTTTAGTTTGTCTTTTTGATGGATGAGAGCATAGTTCAGCTCAATTTTGTGTGTTTTCTGTATGAATTTTCTTCTAGGTATTGTTTGTCTGGTTAGAAAATTTGGATAGAAAAGAAAGTTTTGATGAACTGTGCATTATGTTTTGTGTGGTCAATGATGGATGGCAAGCTCAAGATAACTTTTTTTAAAAATAAAAATTTATCAAAGCTTTCTTTGTGAACTGTTTGGTTTCCTAGAAAGTTGAGGTAGAACAAAGAGAAAATGAAACTTATGAATCTTGATTCTTAATCGTTTTTGTCGTGGTTTTTCAAGAATGAAAAAGCTTGTTTCAAAAGAGTGATTACCTGTGTTTTTGTGTGTGTGTGTGTTTGGCTCTGTGTGTTGAAACCGGTGCTAGAGGTTGAGGGAGAAAGAGAGGAAAGGGAATAGAAAAAATGAAATAGTAAAAAAAGAATATTTAAATAAAATGGAAAAAAAAATAGAATTTTGGAATGTTGGGTGTGTTATAAAATGATATGGTATAATTGGTAAAGTAGCTTTTGGGATGGTAAAATAAGATGGAATCACATTTCCGGTTGGAGATGCTCTTAGTGTCATATATGTTTATGTTAAAATAAGTGTTAGATAAGTTTTTGTTAAGTCACATCACCTATATGATGTCAGGTGTCATTAGAGCAGTGATAAAAGTAAGACTTGGGGAGGATACAATATATTTTAAACCTATAATATCCGTTTTATTATTACTGATCTTTATCATTGACTCAATACATAAATTATTTTCTTTTTAGAGTTAGTGGAATTCGAACTTAGGTTTTTTATAATTATTCAGCGACAATATATTTGTATTAGTTCAACTAATTAACACCCAATAAAATTTGGTCATTTTTTAATTATATATTTTTTGGGAACAATGTTAAAGACTAAAATAAAACAAAAGTCAAAAACAACAATGCAATGTGATAAGTTGTAATTAATGAAGCTTCACCTCAGTAATATCTTGCATTTATTGAACATAAGTCACAACAAAAATAGTTTTTTTTACTATTTAGATTATTTTTACTACTATTCATAAGTCTTATTTTTTTTTTTATATACTATTCATAGTCCTATTGTACTATTTCAACCCAAAAAAAAAATTCAGTTTCAACTGTACTCTATATATTTGAGGCCAAATTGGCCATTTACCACTTTTTGCGGAAATTATTAGCAACATACCACTATTTACAAAATAAGTAGCAATATATCACTTTTTTGAAACTCGAGTTCATGAAACTCGAGTTTGCTATGTAAATCAAGTTTTAAACACTCGAGTTTCACAAAAAAAAAAACTTGTGCTAACGTGAATTTTTTTTTTTGAAAAAATGCCACATGGAACTCGAGCTTGGTAAACTCAAGTTCCATGCAACACAATACTTGAGCTTACCAAACTTGAGTTCTTTGTAAATACAACACTCGAGCATAATGCTCTTTTTTTTTTTTCCTTCTATGATACTCGAGCTTACCACGCTTGAGTTCCTTGTAATATGGAACTCGAGTTTGCTATGCTCGAGTTCCTTATAATTTTTTTTTTTTTATAATCAACAAATAAACATAAACATAAATATAAGTAATTTTTTTTCATTTGAATGCACAAACATATGTTTTTATTTATTTAAATAGAAGCATTATAAAATATAGAAATTTTAATTTCAAAATATTAATTTTTAGGCCACTCATACCCCTTGTTCATTCATTTTTAACACACTCATCAATTTCTAACTTCTTGGAAGCATCATGGTCAAATTGGCTAAAATATTGGGGATTACAATGAGAAATTAGAACATGTAAAAGGAAAATCTTACTCCATTTTTAGCCATGAGCACACTGAAAGAAGTTTAAGCTACATATTATTACTTTATCAATCTTGTTCCAAATTACTATATGGTCAATTATTGATAAGTATTATAAAAAGAGTGGACCACTTGGATATAAAGAAGAACTTACATCTTACCATGTCTGGATATATAAGTTCTTGACTTGCAGTGTTTCTAAAAGGAATGTGAAAGCTTTTTTCAGTATATCTATAAATAGAGGTTGGATCTTATAATTCAGCACACCTTTTCACGGTTTTTGATTTCCCTCTTTCCAACTCTGCTTATTTTATCTCTCTCTCTCTCTCTCTCTCTCTTATATTAAAGACGTGGAGGCTCCAGCCTTAGGAATTTCTTTTTTGTAAGCAAGATATTTTAGGTTTCAAAGAGAATTGAATAAATTTCTTTTAACCCTAAAATATTTCTTCACTAAGAAGAGCACATCTGTGCAAGAGGTAGTTTTTCTTTTCCTTTTTCTGTGATCTTTTCTATTGGATTTGCTTGATGGTGCATGATTAGATTTGGGATTTATTTTTATTTATTTTTTATTTTTTATATTTCAATTTCTGATGTTATTGCTATGAGTTGCTTAAACTTAGTTAAAATATGTCTTTAAATAATTCTCTTGTTGTTATGAATTTTCTTTTGAGTTTCAAAAATCTGCTCATTAATGAATCTTTTTTTTTTTTTTTAAACTAAAAACAAATCTGTATTTTCATTAAATACAGATCTGAATTTTTTACACCTCAAAACAGATATGTATTTAAAAATTAATATGTTGAAATTAAAATTTCTATATTTTACAATGCTTCTATTTAAATAAATAAAAACATATGTTTGTGCATTCATATGAAAAAAATTACTTATTTTTATGTTTATGTTTATTTGTGGATTATCAAAAAAAAAAAAAAAATATATATATATATATATATAAGGAAAAAATAAATAAAAACATATGTTTGTGCATTCATATGAAAAAAATTACTTATTTTTATGTTTATGTTTATTTGTGGATTATCAAAAAAAAAAAAAAAATATATATATATATATATATAAGGAAATCAAGCTTAGCAAACCCGAGTTCCATATTACAAGGAACTCGGGCTTGGTAAGCTCTAGTACCATAGAAGAAAAGAAAAAAAAGAGCATTACAATTAAGTTGTATTTACAAAGAACTCGAGCTTGGTAAGCTCGAGTATTGTGTTGCATGGAACTCAAGTTTTCCAAGCAACTCGAGTTCTGTGTGGATTGTGGCATTTTTTCAATAAAATAATCCATGTCAGCACAAGTTTTTTTAATGAAATTCAAGTGTTTAAAACTTGATTTACACAACAAATTTGAGTTTCATGAACTTAAGTTTCAAAAAAATGATATATTGCTACTTATTTTGTAAACAATTCTTAATAATTTTATCGAAAAGTGGTAAATGTCCAATTTGGCCAAATGCTTGAACTTTCACTATTTGATAAAGTCAAAATCTCAAAAAGGTTACCTGATTTGGAGGCACACCGACGACGATTCGTTTTTCTTACCTTATTATTATATTATTATTATTTTGTTTTTCCAGAGATTTCTTTTCTTTCCATATCTTCTTCTCTCAGCTTGGAGTTAAGAGTAGTCTGAAACAGCATAAAGCAGATGGCGGTGGAAGCAGCAGCTACTCTACTTCTACTGCCTCTGCTTTCATCAAAACCCAAACCCGGTTCTTATCTTCCTCTACGATTACGAACCAACCGGTGCGCCACCTCTCGAACCGGTTTACTACCTCCGTTTCATAATAAAACCGCTCACTCTCCGTTTAAAATTTTGCCGTTGGCGTTGAGGAGAGCGGTTTCTAAAGAAGAAGAAGCAAAAGAGACAGAGAGTAGTAGTAGTAGTAGTACTGCGGTGACAGAGCCGCCGGTGAGAATAGTGGCACTCGTGGGTGAGGGATCCCTCAGCCCTCTCAAAAATGCTCCCTGGCTTGACGTCATGCTCCACACTGTATGTATTCACTTTTAAATTTAATACAAGCCAATATGTATGCACTATACACTAACATATATATATATATATATAATTTGATAGTTGATGATAGGTATCTAAAATTGGAGGAGGTACAGTGTATGCCATGCGTCCGGTGCATATATCTTCTTCTCACGTTGAGGAGTACGCCACATGTGTGATGTTTACTCTTACCTGGGAGGGAGGAAACATACACCGGATACATGTTGTATTTTCTCCTAAAATTGAGTAACAAAATTCTTGACATAACATTTAGATATATATATATATATATATATATAAGTTAGTGTGATTCTATTTGTGGTGAAATTGTTATAATGAATGTTAGTGCGAGAAAAGATGGTCTTATTTATTTATGTATTTTTAATTTTTGTTCTCTGATAATTATGGTTCTTCAATATACTTGACAATGGGAATGGATATTTAAAGTGAGTCAGTGGATGGAAGGTTATTATTATGGTACTTCAATAGTTTTGTATTTTTATTATTTTTGAAGGTTTTATTATTGTTATTTTAATTTTTTAAATGTTATTTTTGTTAACAACTAGTAGGGGAGGGATTGAACAGAAGTTCTCTTTTATGGAAGAATCGGACAGTGTTACTAATCCACAAGGCTTAGCAAAAAATATGTTGTAGTTAATTGGGGAGAATGTTTTTTGATTATGGGAAAGGCATCAAGAGCAATAGTATTATGTGCTTTGGAGATTGATAGAACAGTTAAGGAGGAAATGATGTGCATGTGGCCTTCACTAGCTGAGAGAACTCCCACTTGAAGTTCATAGAAACTATATGTGCTCAGAAACAAGAATCAGGGGGGGCCATAGTGATTCTTTACTACTCGTGCATCTAGATTCCCAACGCCTCATTTAATGGCGGAAAAGAATACATGTGACCTACTTTGACTAATTTGTTGAAAATCCATAGCTAACCCTCGAAAATTTATGATTCAGACTTGGTTGTTGTTGTTGTCTTTTGTACCAAACATTTGTTGGATGTTGCCATTATGTAGATGCTATCTCAGGCATAAAGTCTTCAAATTTCCCAGTAAATCACTCCCCCCAATCCCCACTTTTCTTTAGACATGTTGTATGGTTTTCTTTGGTTTTGTTTTGCTTTGTTTTTTGTTTTTTTTTTTTGTTTTTTTGACAGGCACAATTGTTTAGGAAGAGTTTGACAATTTTCTGGCCCTCTCTTTATAAACAGGCAAAGCGGCTGAAATGGGTCGATGAGGGGTATGAAATGCTTGTTTTTACTGACAATGTTTGTCAAGCCGATGATGAAAGTGCTACGGGTCTCCAGCGGGAATTAAGCCGTGCAGATATTTTGATTATTGTTGCTGTTACAAATCAAGAATCTGTTATGTGGATTCAGACCAATAGTAAATCTGTCCAAAATGTAATCTGCTTTGACTCCTCCCCAAATGTATCAAACAAATTAGGAGGATCTTATGTTCACACTGAAAGAAAAGGAAACATATTTGACAAAATAGTTGGATTCTCTGAGTCAAAGAAAATAAATGATTCAGAAGAAGTAGTCCGGACTGTCTCAGAGGCATGGGACCGGCATAATTCTGATGATATAAGGTTCTGTTTGCTGGTTATAATCAATGCTTATATAAGGCCAGTCCCTATTCTACAGAATCTGAGATCAAAGGGATTTTCTACACTGAACTGTATGATAAAGAACTGTGGGCCTCAGATACTAAACTGCCTATTGGATCCTAATTGTAGGAAAGCTCTTCAGTGCTTGAACCAGTGCAGTCCGGTGGACCAGGTGTGTAATTATCGGTGTATTGCTTCGTATGAAAGTCCGAATCTAGAAGCATTTTCTTTGTGCGTGTTGCAGAAGCACAATTGTCTTGAGCTAGATGCAAAGATCCCTGAAAAGCCATGTGTGGCTCCAATGGTGAAATTTCAAGGGAAGGACTTGTGTCATGAAACAGCCGAAGATCTTTTTGTTGGTTGGTTGGGGAGTTTGAATTGGAGTTGGCGTGTTGTGGCAGGTCAGAACCCAGCTTATGATCAATTTCCATGCCAGTACCAGCTGTTCTATAGGGGAAAAGCAAAAGGGTCATTTTGGTATGAGCCAGTTTTTCAAGTAAAAACCTTAGAGGGAAAGATGGTTTGGAGGAGGCGAAGGTATCGGGTTAAGAGAGGCAAAATACCTGGGACGTTCTACTTCAGTGTCTTAGATAATGGGGTAGTTTCAAATGAGTTTTGGACTATTGTGGATGTATCTGATGATCTTGGCTGGGCGTTGTTTCATTATAGCGGGGCTGCTCGTGTTGCAGGACAATCATATACTGGGGCAGTGCTTGCTAGTCCAGATGGAGCATACCCAAATGATAGGGAAAGGGGGAAGTTAGCTTTTGCTTTGGAGAAGTGTGGAATTAAAGAGTGGGAGCTATACACAGTCGATAATTGTTCTTGTATAGATCCTCCATTGGGAATTCCAGAGGGTTCAAGTTTGCATTCTGTAATCAAAATTAAAGATAAAATATGGGCGCCTGTGTAGGAATTGTATGTAGAATTGTGAGTAGCTTGGCCTACCAACTTCTGTAAACATGAGCTTGAGTTGTCAAAAATCTGGCATGGTTGATTAGTAATGGTTAGATGCATCAAATTCTCTTGCATATCGATCTGATCAAAGATTTGAGGCCAGGCTCTTTGCCTCACCACTGTTCACTCCCCTAGCTTTAATGTATTTATCTTTTTTATAAAGTTTCTTTGTTATTTTTTCCCCTCAGATAGAGATGTATGATGAGAATTATTTGTATGAATTCAAGATCAACTCAGTGAATATAGCACATCTGTATATGGGAAGAGAGATTTTTATGGCCATTGTAATATTCTGTTACTCAATGAAAATCTTGCATGGAGGAGCAATATTATAGTCTCTCCTGCAATTTCAGTGATCAATTTAAATCTAAAAAATTGGCTTGTCCTTTGCTTAGGGACTCAAAATTCAGAAATGAAGCTTGGATATATAAAGCTTAGCTAATTGCACTCCGATAATATCTAAAATTTTAAAATGTGGTAAGATTGATTTGCGTATGTTAGGGCCATGGATTCTGTCTCAGGTGTGTGCAGTTAGCATAATTGTGTATGCAATTAGCACTGAACATTCAATTTTTTGGTACCTATGGCGATGGATTCTGTCTCAGGTGCTCTCTTTCTTGTTACTTTTGTTTAATTTCCTCCAGTATATTTTGTTGGTATGTTTTCGAAGTTATTGCTATTTATTATATATGTATAATTGAGAATCATTGGTATGATTTAAAGATTGACTCAGTGAAGATATCAACTCTGCTGCTAAATGAAAACGTACATTTGAGAAGCCTTAAAAGTGATCCTCCAATGTTCGCAAAGTGGACTCCTACTTTCTATTTGTTTTGACATAAAATGTTTTCCTAGAAAGCAAAAAGTAAATCATGGTAACTGCTCCAGAAGCTTGAATCTAGTAGATCCAGGACCATTCTATGAGAGTCTTCGATAATGGGGCTGTTTAATGAGCTTTGTGCAATTGTTGAAGCCCTAACGGTTTGTTTCTTCACTACAGTGGAGCTGCTCAAGTTCTGTGGCCGTCATACTGGAGTGATTGTTGCTTGTCATTAGTCCTTGTCCAAGTGAGTTGCAGAGCAGTATTGCTCATGTTAGGATTTGGAATTTTAGAGGAACTCATAACTTATAAATGAAGTTTGCATATGTATAATTCATCCAAATAAAGCAAGTTGGCACAAGTAACTATAAAACTAAGTTCTTTTTTTGGCTTGAAGCTGGAACATTAAGTTGCCTTGCGAATATAATACAAAATCACCAAAATGGAAAGAATTTGTCAATTGTTAATTTATAACTGAGACTCTCAGTTTTGTTTGTTTAGATAGATGCCACTAACCAAAAAGGTCTATGCAAAATAATGCACCAGCCGGGAATCGAACCCGGGTCTGTACCGTGGCAGGGTACTATTCTACCACTAGACCACTGGTGCTCGAATGGCTGAAGTCCCACTAATTTCTATTATCAAGATATTTGTCACAATGGAAAGCCTTTCACTTTCTCAGTCTCACACCACAGTAGGCCTGCAAACAAGCCTAACTAAAACATTCCCTCCCTCCCCAAGAAAATCAGATTAGGATCTATTTGAAAACTGCTTATTTTGCTGAAATTGAAATTTTTTTGCTGAAAATACTGTAAATAAAAGTAAAAGTTAGTTGAACTGTACAGTGGGACTCATGAATAATACTAAAAATAAGTTGAATAGTAAAATAAGTTGGTAAAATTAATCATGCTAAACAAGCACTAGGTTTGTTCATTTATTTTATTTTAAACACTAGCCGAACTCTAACTCATTATCAAACAATTCATTTTTTTGTTGAACAAGCTCGAGCTTGTTCATGAGCTACTTGATTACCTATTCTTTACCCATATATAGTGAATTCATGGTTAAAATTTCTTACCCCTTCACAAATCTATGAATTTTATTACAAATGAAATGTTTATATTATCAATAAACTATAAATATGAATTTGATATTATATGAACCTAATTACAAACTTACACTATCTATTATCAAGTTTATATAAGTATATTTTTGGAAAAATATACATATAAAAATATAATAATATGCCTAAATCAAGCATGCATATTTGCGAGTTTGTTCACAAACACTTTATTATGTTTGAACTTGGCTCTTTAAAAAGTCAAGCCTAAATTGTGTTTGAGTTTGACTTGTTTGCTAAACAAACGAACATGAACAAGTTTTTTCCCTAAGCAAGATTTAGTTGTTCATAAACAATTTGGTTTATTTATAGTCTTATACCAACATCATCCCTAAATGAACAATTGGAATTTATCATTTTTTTGTCCCTAAATTCACAAATTTATTTGGTACCAAAGATTATGGGGAGCAAAAGTTGATGGCAACAAGCATGAGCTATAATGCTACCAATAACAATAACAATAATAAGCATTCACATCAATTTGTGTATAAAAAATGTGTAGAATTTACACAGTTTTGTCTAAAAATGACCCACATAAGTCTGTGTATAATTGTGTAAATTTACCAATTTACTACAGTAACCGTGTAAATTTACGCTGACAACTAGCATGAGTTATAATGCTACCAATGACAATAATAATAATAAGCATTCACATTAGTCCGTGTATAAAAAATGTGTAAAATTTACACAGTTTTGTCTAAAAATGACCCATATAAGTCCGTGTATAATTATGTAAATTTACCAATTTGCTATAGTAACCGTATAAATTTACACTAACAACTAACATGAGCTATAATGCTACAAATAACGATAACAATAATAAGCATTCACATCAGTATGTGTATAATAGAAAAATGTATAGAATTTACACAGTTTTGCCTAAAAATGACTCACATCAGTCCGTGTATAATTATATAAATTTACCAATTTGCTACAGTAACCTTCTAAATTTACACTGATACTATTCATTTTTATTTAGTTGTTTATTCTTTTTTTACGTATCTCAAGAAACAATTAAAAAGAAAAAGAAAAATTGATATTTTAATAAATGTAGTGTAAAATAGATAATCTAATGTGGAGTGTTTTGAAAAGTGAGTATGTAAATAGAAAAAATAGATTTTTAAGCTAAAATATATAGGAATTTTTGCATAAACTAATGCAAATGCTAATAACACATTCCATTTCAATACTATGACAAATTGTTTGATTTATGCTCATGATAGGGCAACTCATGAAGATATTATGAAAAAAGATGTTTAACGATTGTTTTTTTTCATTAATTTTGAATGTCGTAACATTTTTTATATTTTACATGTGGGTTCAAGTTAGTTGAATTAGTAAATTTTTTTCATTGTCAAATTAGAAACCTAGGTTAGAATTTCGTTAGTGAGATTCTGGGCTTGAAACAATGGAAGCATGTAGGAGATGTATGGTTTGGTATTGGTTTTATGTAGCTTGCATGGTGAGATTGAGAGACATAGATGATTTTGCCGAAAATCGAGGAAGGGAAATCTCTCTCTCTCTCTCTCTCTCTGTGTTTAGCAAACGGGAGAATTCTTAAATATACATAAACATGTGGGATACTCACATGGGTAGATTTGCTTATTGCAATGGCTACAAACAAAATACTATAATGCAACTTGGAAAAATTTAAAGCCAATTGTTTATTCATCAAAATATTTGTTATTATTTGACATTTTACTTGATACAAAGAAAGGGAAAAAATTATATTATTATGAGTATTATATTAAATTTTTGAAAACATGCTCACAACATTTCCGTTACCTATTTTCTTTTCTTAACCCAATTATTTCAAATAAACATAAAATATATATATTTTCTTTCTCATTTTTCTTCTCCCACGTGTGTATATATATATGATTTCATAATATTTTGCCACAAGTTTTTAAGGTTTCATAATTTTACACATCATTATTCTATTATATTTCTTTAACTAATTTCAAATTTTATTTTATATTTAATCCATTAATTCAAGAGAAATGATATGTCTACAACATTTTTACAACAAATCCTAAGTGGCAGGTTGTTACTGGTTGTTATTGTTGGGGCAAAAAAGTAATTTTAGTGTTAGTTTTAAATTTGAACCAATAACAACTAACCACTTATGATTTGTTGTAAAAATGTTGTAAAATTGTTGTAGACGTAGCATCTTTCTTAATTAAAATCTTATCAAATAATTTTTCATTAAATATTTTCATATAAAAACAAAATCATAATTAATGTCTATTAATAATTACTGTGGGGGAAAAAGGGCCCGGCCCAATGTAATGGGCCGAAGGCCCATAGGAGGGCTATTTTGCGTCCGAGAAGAGGAAGATGAAAAAGGCAGGGCCCGGCTGGAAGGGGGACCCTCAAGATGAAGAATTATCACAGTCCGAAGAGGACATCTCCTGTCCGAAGAGGTTGTAATCCTCTGACACGATATCATAGATCAATTGAATGTGTGAAAGGCCAGAATGACCTTCCAAGGACTCCACCTGATCAAGATAAGCTCTGAGCATGCTATGAAACGATAAGGATGGAGAAATATCTAAGGGAAAAGCTGCTGTCACCGTATTTAATGCACTGCAACAACTTTTCTGGCTGCATTTACGTGGAGAAGACCCCTGAACAGTGCATCCTAACCTACCGCCACTCACACAGAGCTAAAAGAAGATGCTTGACGTGACATGTACTTCAGCAAACTCATGGATGAGGAACACGTGGACGATGGAGATGAGGACAAGAGTGACTATATAAAGAAAGGAAGCTCCTAACAAAAGGGAGACCCCGGTTGTAACCCTAAAATTTTGGTTCATCAGAAAAACAAATAGTGTAGCTCTTCGGATTATCAAAATTTATGTGAAATTAATGTCAGCTTGTGTTTGAAAGCTGTGATCCGTTGTTATCAATCCCATACTTGATCTAGCTCTTTCACCCATACTCTACAAATTAATTGTCTTTGGGCTTGGGCTACAAATACCAACCCTACAATTGGCGCCGTCTGTGGGGAGAGCTCGAGTGTAAGGGAAAGTAGTAGCAGTTGATCATGGCTGAACAGGGGCAACAACCGGCGGAATCTGGGGCATCCCAGCATATTGATCATTTTCTCAATTTGGAGCACAGGCAAGACCGTGAAGGCAATGTGCATACTACACATACTGAACGAACTCAGCCTCGTGGCGAAAGTCACGTTTCTCATGCAGAGAAAAACAGTATGCAAATAGAGATTGAAAGGTTAAAAAGGGAGCTGCGCCATGAGAAAAGAAAACGTGCTGCCTCGCATCATGATGATGACTCGGATGACGGACAGGACATCACCTATGAGCAGCGGTCTCGAACTCCAATCAGCGAAACTTTTTCATATGAGGATGAGCACCCTCGTAAGAAGCAACCTCGAGGACCACCACATGGAGGGGTGGGCAATGATGCCATGAGTAAGGCCTTGAATCAGATCTCCAGGTCACCTTTCACGCGTAGGATCGAAGGGGTAGAGCTTCCTCGGCGTTTCAACCAGCCAACTTTTACTATTTATAACGGCAAAACCGACCCTGTGGAGCATGTCAGCCATTTTAACCAAAGAATGGCTGTCTATTCTAGGGACGAAGCTCTGATGTGCAAGGTATTCCCCTCTAGTTTTGGTCCCGTGGACATGAGGTGGTTTGATAACCTGAAGGCTGACTCCATCGATTCTTATCAAGAACTCACTCAAGCTTTTGGTTCACGTTTTGTCACATGCCGAAGGGTGGCCAGGCCCTTGTCTTCTCTACTATCTTTACGCATGCGTGAGGGCGAGTCACTTAAGGCGTACTCGGATAGATATTGAGAGATGTTTAATGATATGGAGGGCAACTTTGACGCGATGGCCTTAGAGACGTTCAAGCTAGGCCTCCGCACTAATCATGGTTTAAGAACATCCTTGTCCGGCAAGCCTGTTACTAGCATGCGCCAGCTTATGGACCGTATTGAGAAGTACAAAAGGGTGGAAGAGGATCAGCAGCAAGGGAAGGGTAAGGATAAAGTTACCCCCCAAGATAGGAAGGACTTTAGGTCAGATCGTTATAACAACAATAAGCCGAGGAGAGATTTCGCTAGGCACTCAGGCTTAGCAAATGCTCAAGCAGTTAATACAGTGTTCAAAGAGCCCGT
This sequence comes from Quercus suber, assembly GCF_002906115.3. Classification (NCBI taxonomy): domain Eukaryota; kingdom Viridiplantae; phylum Streptophyta; class Magnoliopsida; order Fagales; family Fagaceae; genus Quercus; species Quercus suber. Next base: position 668,466 of record NW_027069483.1, read on the forward strand.
TCATCAAGTCCTGGAAAAGATCAAGAACGAGTCATTCTTTAGATGACCGAGTAAAATGGTGGGGAATTCGGAGAGACGCAATCATAATCTCTATTGCTAGTACCACCAAGACCATGGGCATGCTACTGAAGACTGCAGGAGTTTATGGGATCATTTGGACCAACTGGTCCGTGAGGGCAAGTTGAGACATCTTCTGCATCACTTCAGTGGCCGAGGAGGTCAACTGAATTCTGAATCCGAAAAGAGGGATTCTACAAAACCCCCATTAGGTATTATTAATGTCATTTTTGCAGCGCCAGGGAGAACCGGATCCCGGCCGACAAAGGTAATGTCGGTGGCTCGGCTGCCAGTAGAAGATACTGACCGAAATCCGAGGAGCCCTAGACAGACTGAGCCGCCAGTTTTAGGCTTTTCGGACGAAGATAAAGTTGGGACCATTCAGCCTCACGATGACGCCTTGGTAGTCACACTTCGGATCGGTGGATACGATGTGAAGAGGGTGATGGTGGACCAGGGTAGCGCGGTGGAGATCATGTATCCTGACCTCTTCAAGGGGCTGAATCTCACGCTTGGTGACTTGACTCCATAGTGTTCTCCCTTGGTCAGCTTCGAGGGAAGGACAGTTAATCCGAAAGGACAGATACGGCTGCCTGTTTAGACCGGCTTGGAAATAGTTGAGGTGGACTTCATTGTGGTAGATGTCTATTCCCCTTATACGGCGATTGTAGCCAGGCCTTGGTTATATACGCTAGGGGCTGTTTCCTCCACTCTGCATCAGAAAGTCAAATATCCTTCCGAAGGGCGCGTTTGTGAGATCCGCGGAGATTAGTCCTCGGCTAGGCAATGTCTGGTGGCTGCCATACGACACGAGCCCGTGGGTGAATCCTCGGCTAGGACGGAGGAAGACCTATAGCAATTAAAGGGACGGTTGTCACCCGTCGAGGGACATGATGAAGGTGTAAAATGCGAAGACTTAATACGGGTTTTGGTTGGGACCAACCCTGAAAGATACTTTCAAGTCGGATCTCAGATACCTCAGTCAGAGAGAGAAGAGCTAGTTGAGTTCCTTAAAAGAAATATTGATATATCCGCATGGAGTACTTATGAAGCTCCAGGAGTGGACCCGGAGTTCATTTGCCATCATTTGAAGGTTAACCCTCTGAGTATACCAAAGAAGCAACCTTCTCGGCAACCATCCAGAGAGCATGCTGAGGCAGTCAAGGAGGATGTGCAAAAGCTCAAGCAGGCTGGGGCTATTAAACAAGTTTTTTACCCCCGAATGGTTGGCAAATACTGTAGTGGTAAAAAAGAAAAGTGGAAAGTGGCGAGTTTGTGTGGACTTCAAAGACTTGAACAGGCTTGTCCTAAGGACCCTTTCCCTATGCTGAAGATTGATTAATTAGTAGATGCTACTATCGGCCATCCTCAGATGAGTTTCTTAGATGCTTTCCAAGGATATCATCAGATACCGCTAGCCCCTGATGATCAGGAGAAAACCGCCTTTATTACCCCCATTGGTAATTATCACTATAAAGTGATGCCGTTTGGTTTGAAAAATGCAAGTTCTACCTACTAGCGGATGATGACCAAGATGTTTGAATCACAACTAGGTAAAAGCATTGAGGTCTATATAGATGATATGGTGGTTAAAAGCAAAGTTATTTCTGAGCATTTGAAGGATCTTGATGATGTTTTTGAAACTCTGAGGAGACCCTGGTTGTAACCCTAAGATTTTGGTTCATCAGAAAAACAAATAGTGTAGCTCTTCGGATTATCAAAATTTACGTGCAAATTAATGTCAGCTTGTGTTTGAAAGCTGTGATCCGTTGTTATTAATCCCATACTTGATTTAGCTCTTTCACGCATACTCTACAAATTAATTGTCTTTAGGCTTGGGCTACAAATGCCGACCCTACAATTACCATAATAATTAAATACATTCAGTCAAAATAAATAAATATAGGAAAATAATAATATATATATATATATAATTTTTTTATCTCTCTCTCTCTCTCTCTCTCTCTCTCTCTCTCTCTCTCTCTCTCTCTCTCTCTCTCTCTCTCTCTCTCTCTCTCTCTCTCTCTCTCTCTGTTTAGCAAACGGGAGAATTCTTAAATATACATAAACATGTGGGATACTCACATGGATAGATTTGCTTATTGCAACGGCTACAAACAAAATACTATAATGCAACTTGGAAAAATTTAAAGCCAATTGTCTATTCATCAAAATATTTGTTATTATTTGACATTTTACTTGATACAAAGAAAGGGAAAAAATTATATTATTATGAGTATTATATTAAATTTTTGAAAACATGCTCACAACATTTCCGTTACCTATTTTCTTTTCTTAACCCAATTATTTCAAATAAACATAAAATATATATATTTTCTTTCTCATTTTTCTTCTCCCACACACACACACACATATATATATATATATGATTTCATAATATTTTGCCACAAGTTTTTAAGGTTTCATAATTTTACACATCATTATTCTATTATATTTCTTTAACTAATTTCAAATTTTATTATATATTTAATCCATTAATTAAAAAGAAATAATATGTCTACAACATTTTTACAACAAATCCTAAGTGGCAGGTTGTTACTGGTTGTTATTGTTGGGGCAAAAAAGTAATTTTAGTGTTAGTTTCAAATTTGAACCAATAACAACTAACCACTTATGATTTGTTGTAAAAATGTTGTAAAATTGTTGTAGACGTAGCATCTTTCTTAATTAAAATCTTATCAAATAATTTTTCATTAAATATTTTCATATAAAAACAAAATCATAATTAATGTCTATTAATAATTACCATAATAATTAAATTTACATTCAGTCAAAATGAATAAATATAGGAAAATAAATTATTTTTTTTTAATTTTTTACATTCAGTCAAAAAGAATAAATATAGGAAAAAAAAAATATTGTTAAACTTTCTGGTACATTGCATGGGATGCCGACTAGTAATACTTTTAATTGAAAGCTCAATTAAAAGTTCAAATGGATTCTAATTGCACTATAATTTTATTGTAAGGGTCTGTTTGAAATTTGTTTATTTTGCTGAAACTGAAAACTTTTTGCTGAAAATACTATAAATAGAGGTAAATGTTAATTGAAATAATATAGTGAGGTCAATGAATAGTACCATAAAGTGTAGTGAGGCCCATAAATAGTAGCAAAAATAAACTAAATAGTAAAATAAGTTGGTAAAAAATAAGCCAACCAAACAAACACTAAACTATCCATCTAATTTAAAACTGGTGATAATAACCAACACAAGATGTACACATTGCCCAATAAAAAAAAACTTTACACAATATAGGAAAAAGGCAAGAAAATAATTTTTTATTTTTTAATATATCAATTGCACTGATCAACAATTTTATGATCTCCAACACTAAAAAGATATCCAAAATTTCTGTCAAATACATCCAGGGACTGTCACCTCTTTAGATTTACAAGTGATCATAAATCACTAATCTCACACCACTGTAACGCTGGAGTATAACATAGTTTCTCTTTAGCAATAATTTCTATTTCTGACTTCCAAGAACTGTGAAAGACAGGTTGCCGGCAACTTCATATGCATAGAGAATATAAAAATAATGGCAATGGAAGCTTTTGCGAAGATTCATGTTGGTAAGATCATTTCTGACCAATGCTTCAAAATATTGGTAAGTTCTCATCAAGGATGCTTGGGTGTGCTTCCCAAAAATTGGGTTTGATTATATCGCAATGTTCTACAATTACTTTCTTGTGAGAATTTTGGACACATCCTTTGCTCTCATGTGTCATATTTTTGTCTTCCTGCACACAAAACTATAATCTGAGCTTGATAAGATTATCAAAGGGAAAACGACTAAGAATTGGGGTGTTGTAAACTAAAACCATTAAGATTGAAGTAGGCCTAACCAAACTATGTCTCTAATTTCTCACAAACTTCATATGCATAGAGAATATAAAAATAATGGCAATGGAAGCTTTTGCGAAGATTCATGTTGGTAAGATCATTTCTGACCAATGCTTCAAAATATTGGTAAGTTCTCATCAAGGATGCTTGGGTGTGCTTCCCAAAAATTGGGTTTGATTATATCGCAATGTTCTACAATTACTTTCTTGTGAGAATTTTGGACACATCCTTTGCTCTCATGTGTCATATTTTTGTCTTCCTGCACACAAAACTATAATCTGAGCTTGATAAGATTATCAAAGGGAAAACGACTAAGAATTGGGGTGTTGTAAACTAAAACCATTAAGATTGAAGTAGGCCTAACCAAACTATGTCTCTAATTTCTCACTTTCCTAGTTTAAGCTCAATAAACTTGTAGACAATTTCAACCTATATGCAAAATGTTGTCATAATGATCAAGAACTCACTGCCTAGCTCATCTAGTAGACATATACGTTTGACACTAAGACAAACTAGAGTTGTCTTCAAATTCATTAGGGATTGTCCTTAATCTGGACACACAGCAGATGCGCTCAACTATGAACATCATCTAGTGGTAAATTTCAAAGGACAATTTTATTGAAGGGCCTTTGGTAGAACTCAAAAAGTTCATATAAGACAATTTTTTTTTTTTTAGATAGATTCTTATAAGACAATTATTGTCCCTATTTTGTCATTTTCCAATAAAATCAAAACAAAATATGCATGGGGTGTAGGTTGCTCCAAAGCAACAAGACAGCAATCCACCTAAATAATGCGCTGCAGAAGAGTACTGTAAACTTGTGGATAAAATGGAATACAAGATGAACAGGAAATACCATTGATTAAATACTTAGATTAAATGCCAATGCATGCTGCACACATAAAGAAATGCCAATGCATGCTGCACACATAAAGTGAAATAATCTAGTTATATCAATTTGTTATAACTCAAGATCAAGCGAATAGACCTTCAAAATTTTAACTCAGTCCTAGAAAAGCATCACCTTTAGGGCATAATGATTGTCTGGGTGATTGGGCATCTAAACCAACTCGCATCCACTTCTTTTGATAATTAAAATAATACAATGAGGGGAGGGGGAATTTGAACCTTTTTCTCCTAGTAAAGGAGAGCAGGCTATGTTATTGAGCTACAAGGCTCTTGGCAACTCACATCTACATTTCGATCATGTGTACCAAGATGTCATAGCCCACACCTCTTCACTGACTATAACACAAGTTAAAGACAATCTGGGAGGTGTTGCATTAACTGTATCTAGTACATAAAAATTGTACTACGGAAAATTTACCTCTAAAAAGGAGAGAGAATACCTTTAGCCAGAAAGCTAAGGAACCTTGGCGGAACATGATTTCTAATTCATTGTAGTCAATACCAAATTCCTTGGTTAGTAATTCATTTTTTTCCTTTGCTTGAGTACCCTGGAAAATTAAAAATCGAGCAGCAAGATTAATGGCAGACATTCATGAGGATACCTCCTCTCACAATAACATGGATTTCAAAATGACAAAGACTACAATCTGTATGTTACATTGTCACAAACTGGATAAATCAAGTAGTATGTGCATATTTAGAAAGACATAAGGGATTTTTTTTTTGGAGAGAAGGGGGGTGGGGGGAGAACAGACGCAGCACAGACTTTAAAACCAACATCAATGCTGTTTTGGCAGAACTATTAAAACTTTCTTATAAGTAAATCTTTTTTTTTTCTTGATGAAACTATAAGTACATCTTTTTAGTAATTCATTAAAAATGAGATAACATATTCTTATTAAAAGGATGACAGGGAACCATCCAAGTACTTGAGAAGTTAACAGGGAGGCACTCCTATGACCTAACACACAGCAGGAAAAAAAAATCATTAAAATCAAATAAATATAAGGATTAAAAGAGTAGAAATCTACAGCAAATAAAGAACCCTAAAATAGAGAGATGATTAAAAGACGTAGAATCTGTTGTCGTACAAGCAAGTAACATGTATGAGCAAGGGAAAAATGCTTCTTCAGTCTTGAGCTAATTAGAACATTAGTTTAATTTAGTAATAGTGAAGCTTAAACTACAAGACACTAAAAGTTGGATACACACCTTGAAACGTAGGACATACAAGGTGTGTATCCACCTCTTACACACAAGTTTCTATTAGAATCAGGCTTATTTTTGGCTGGATTATTAGAATCGGACTTTAGAATAGAAATTCTCTAGAATATTGACTTTTTAACATCCTGCAAAAGAAGGTTTAACCTCAGCAAGCCCAAGGATCTATCCAACTCTGAGCACCGAAACAACAACCAGTAATGTAAGTGGTACTTGGGTGATTGGGGAACTATATTACCAACACCATCAACTCTCAAATGGGCTTGAAGTGAAGACCATATGTCAAGTCTCTCTCCCTTCATTCAGAGGTAAGCCTGAGAGAGGAGATGCTTCAGACTTGAGCTTTAAGGCTAACAAGTCAATATGCCTAGACCTGATTTGATAGTGTACTGTGTACATTCCATCTAAAAAGGGCAACATCACAATTTTACTTATGGAGCATAAAAATTTCATTAGAACAGGAATATACATCTTAAGAAAAGAAAGAAAATTAAGAAAAAAGACAACGGAAGCAGAAGAACAAATTTGAAGTACAGTACAATAAAGCATAAAATGGAATCTAATTAAAGTGAAGGAACAAATTTTAGAGAAGGGTGAATAGATTGTAGCACCTTCAGATAATGTTGAGCTTCACTTTTGCTTTTTCCTTTCTTCTTAACAAGCATCCAGAAGCAAGTATTATACTGATTATTGATGTGACCTGAAATATGTCCATTACATTTCTATCCATGTCCAGAGAAAGAACAAATTTATGTATTCTGTGCAAAAGTCATTGATTTGGTTTCACAGGTTTAGAAAATCGATTTCCACAATGAAAAAGGTTCTAAATAATCCAAAAATTCAAGGTGTTTCTGTTATTGTTATTATTATTTGTAGAAATCCATTTAATACTTACAATCAACTTGTCTCCACGCCAGATAGTCCAAAAGAATCTTAGATGACGGATAGCATACAACACGTCCATCAAAAGAAGGAGGGTACTTCAATTCTTTCTGTGGAAAGAATTCTTTCCATTTCATTACGTACATGGAAGAAAAGAATGATACAGTGACAGAAACTATTTCACTGCAAAATGATAACGGGTGTGATTTCAATTCTGAGTTCTGGAAAACTAATGCCCCTTTCTCTGTGTCTCTGTGTGTGTGTGTGTGTTTTTTTTTTTTTTATTTTTTTTTTTTTTTTTTTTTGGGGGTGGGGGGTGGTGTGTGTTGTGAGCGAGTACTCTTTCCTGTCCACCCATCCCAAGATATTGGATGTCCCATAAATGGTATACGAGAACAACATTCTAGGAACTAGAAGAAAGATGAGAGAAAAACCTTGCTCTCCGTTGATAGAATTGAGAATCCTTCTTCAAAACAAAGCTGAATAACAACAATAATGTGATTACAAACAGGTACAAATATTAGTTCAGTCAATTAAATATATGAAAAAAATGGCAAACCTGTACTCATCACTGACTCCATATGTGAATATTATATCTTGAATTTCTTCTAACACAGCCACTGCACACGAATTCATAAGGTTCAGAGCTTGTTTGTCGTTTGGCTTCTCAAATTCATGAACTTCAGAAAATCTACCAAAAACATTACACTATCTTAGCAGGATAAGCAAGCAACAAAATTTCATTCATCACAAATTGGGAAACAATTGGGTCTAACAAAGTCCCATATAATTTTCACTTAAGCCAAAACTACCTTCATCAAAAGAATTCATTGATAAAAAGAATGTTTCTCACAATATAGGATTTTGAATAACCCACATTTTCACTTTTATTCTATCCTAAGAGTTGTAATAATGGATGCGCACTTTTGCCTATGCCATAAATTGTAGAAGCTGGAGAAGTAGTTAGTGTATGGTCATATGCCTAATTATCTTCATTTCCTCACCAAAACAGTTAGGCATCAATGATCAGGACCATCCTATATTTTTGAAGTGAAGCCAATCATAGAAAGAACAAGTAATGCTGCCATGTATATGATATATTCACCTGTGAAAATGGCAACCGTCAATTCTAATTACAATCCAAGTAGATGGCATCAATTTGTTCTCAAATTGGAAGGACCGAACAAACTCTGGTTTTATTTTTTCCACATCCTCCGTAAAGCCGCCCACCTCCTTCAGCAGACTTAAATGCTCATTCCAAAAGTTTTTCCCAGCTATATTCTCTGAATGAACTATTCTTGCCTTTCTCCTGAGTCTTTTAACAGGAGTGCCATTCTCATTGTACTTCACATTTTCTTCCACCTAAACAATGCAAGATAGAGATCTAAGCTTAAAATGTTAGAAATCATATTCAATGCAATGCAAAGGAGAGCAACAAGAAATAAACACTATGTATTTATATAAAAATTGAAAATCTACTTTTTCTACTTCCAACAGAAGCTTGTACCATAAAAGTAACATGAACTTAATGAAAACCAAATAAATCTCTACTACCATGGTTAATAGTTAAGTGCACTTATAAATGGTTGCTAGTAGGCTCAGACCAATTAGGGCACAACTTTTCAAAGATCTTTTCATATATCTTGTTTTGTTATTTCAAGTTCTAATGTTCATCAATTAAGAATAACAAACTTGTAGAGCCAACCCCTGATAGTTCAAATACGACAAGATAATATGATATCCTTACATAAGAACCCAGTACACCAAAATATTTCCTCCTTTAAGCATGCAAACAAACTTTAAATTCTTTGGCAGTGTAAAAAAGAGGAAACTTTAATATCACAGGTAAAATGACAATTTATATGATCTAATGGCTTAAACAATCAAATCAAATGGCACCTTTTTTCCTTTTTTAAGACACAAAGCATAAATATATTTCAATAAATCCAGTAACTCACACTATTTCTGCGTATAAAATAAAATAAAATAAAATAATCCTATAACTGAGGTGAACATGCATCAGAGGAAAAGATTCTACATATTTAAAATCCCAAATAGGGAATAATTCAAGTCTAACTACCAACATTCCACCATATAGACGTTAAAGAATAAAGGAGTGATGGATCAAGTAGCAGTAACTTCAGCATTTCTTAGGTGTTGGGATTTTACAAGAAGTTGCAAGTTTTGAATCTTAGCCCAAAGAAACAAGATTATTACAACTTTGGTTCCCCTAACATAGACAGTGAGATTCCCAAGTACCAACTATAGTACTTTTGGGTGAAGAGTGTCCTTGTTTACACAAATAAGTACCTCTATTTGTGTAATTTTGCTTGTAGGTGGAAGATTAACTCAAGCCTAAACTAGAGGAAGCTAAAGCTAGATACTTTAATTTTACACATGCACTGTCTATAAAGGCTTTTTTTATTTTTTTTTAATAACCCATTGAACCAGCCAAGCTGTGAATAGCATAACAAGTTTCAAAATTTAAGTGGTGGGTAAACTTTTTAAAAAAACAAGGAATTGGTTCCTAATTTGATGTTTTTGCATTCAAAATTAGAACAAACTAAATCAAGTCCTAGTTTCATGAAATATCATATTTGTTTCCTATCTAAATAAAAATCAAAATAATCTCAAAATGTTTAATAATTTACATTTACAAGAATCCAAAAGTAACATTTAAATTAGATCAATTGGATTTTTTTTTTTTTTTGGCCACTGCAAGGGGGAGGGGGAGTTGATAAATAATGAAATTTCATTGAACCAAAAAAGGGTCACCCAGGTATACAGGATAGATACAATTGGGGACCAAAAATAGTCTAGCACTCAAATTATAAACATCTATCAAATCACATACTGAAAATAATGAGTGACTTCCTACAGCTGAAATACAATCCAATAATGTTCCAAAGAAACAATTTCAGGTTGGTAAGTCCTCTCTAAATGATCAAAACTTCAATTATTTATCTCCTGCCATATGCATCACATAAACAATGCAGGACAGCCTTCCAAATAAGGTGGTTACAACAAACCCAGTAGGTCTAGAACCCATGTATTCTCACATCATACTATTCTTATGGAGGAAGAAGATGCCATTTGAGCTAGATCAAAAGGATAATTTCATTTAATAGAACACAAGATTACCTCTGTTTTGAAAATGCAAGATCCTTGACGGTACATTGCAGGAAGGTTCTTGTAATTGATGTGGAATTTCTGAAAAAGCAACTCATTTTTGTGTTGTTTTTGAGTTCCCTGCAGAGTTTAGGACTCCTGCCATATGCATCACATAAACAATGCAGGACAGCCTTCCAAATAAGGTGGTTACAACAAACCCAGTAGGTCTAGAACCCATGTATTCTCACATCATACTATTCTTATGGAGGAAGAAGATGCCATTTGAGCTAGATCAAAAGGATAATTTCATTTAATAGAACACAAGATTACCTCTGTTTTGAAAATGCAAGATCCTTGACGGTACATTGCAGGAAGGTTCTTGTAATTGATGTGGAATTTCTGAAAAAGCAACTCATTTTTGTGTTGTTTTTGAGTTCCCTGCAGAGTTTAGGGATACAAAATAATTATGAATAAACATGGGGATTTTTAAGAATTGTGTGGAAAAAATATTAATTAATATATAAAATTCTGAAAAAAAAAAATGTTTTAAGTCTGCCACAAAGTACTAGTAGTCAAATACTTGGCATGTTTAGTTCTGGAAATGAAGTTGCAAGAAGTAAAAAGTCAAGAAAATGAACTAATTTGATAAAAATGAAGAGAAGAGTATATCACAACAAAATGCCAAAAATATAAAATAAATAAATAAATGATGACAAAAATTAGAAGGAACGATGGAAGTAAAAGTTAAAGGGAATGCCCCCCAGTGGGCGTTCATTGTTAGAACTTTCTCACTTATCAAAAAGAAAAAAAAGGAAGAAAATTTACAATTTAATTTAGGATAACCATAAAATAGCAAGCCTGGTCCCCACAAATTTAATGCATGTAGAACTCATTTTTTCTTTTGACAAGTATAGGCTCATAAAATGCATATGTATACATACACATAAAGAATAAACATTAACACCTTTAAAAGCTTTTGTGCTTCCCCTTCACTCTCTCCACCTTTAATCAACATCCACAAACAAGTGTCATGCAGATTATTGAGATGACCTGCAAAAAGAATAAAAAGAAAGGTAAATAAATAAGTTAAATTTAATTAGTACAATCTTTTCTTTTTTGGTAAGTTACACTCACACGTGGTGGCTTTTGAACCCACAACCTCACTCTCTACTTAGAACTTGTAAGGGAGGAGGTGAAATTTGACTTGAGCAAGAACTCATTGGCGTACAATCTAACCATTTAGTTAATGAATTTTCTCATTTAAGTCTCAAAATTTTTCCTTCCATTCAGAAACTTATCATATCAAGAAAACCATATTGATAAACCACAAAAACCATATCTATACAAGAAATTTGTCCTAAAATCTAAATATATTTAAAGTTGTTTAAATGGTATTTAACACCAGCTGTTGACTACTTACAATCATTTTGTCTCCATGCAAGATATGCTTGAAGAACTTCTTTTGAAGCACAACATATTACCCGTGAATGAAATGATGGCGGATATTTTAACTCCTTCTCAGGGAAAAATTCTTTCCATTTCATGACATATACAGAAGAGAAGAAGGATACAATGAGGGATAGTAGTTTGCTGCAGAGTCAATTTAGGTAGCAAGTTAAAGTTAAAAAATAAAAATAAATACCAAAAATTAAATAACTCAAGTAGAATCTCATAACTGAAACTTGCAAGTCAAATGACTATTACAAAGTACAAACTAGGATAGAAATCTGGAAGAAAAATTATATCTCCATGTTATGACCATGATGCACCTAGCTGCCTAAGCTATTTCATTTTAGCTGACCACTGGACAGTGCAGAATAAATTCATATTTCTCATGCCTGTTTCAATTCTTATGGTCCATGAATGCAATAATTGTTATGGAATACCAATAACAGTATATCATTATGTCGGGGCCTCTTATGTGTGCAATGAAAGTAACACTATCAAGGAAAAGACCTTTCCAGTACTCACACCCTGAGATGAATAGTCCCCCATGGAAAACAACGCAATAGGATCAAAGACCATAAAAGGTAATATTTAAGCTCAGAATAAAAACCTGGCACGCCTCTGGTAGAACTTGGAAGTCTTCTTGAAGACAAAACTGCAATTCATATCACCAAAAATGCATGAAACTTTGTCTAGGGAAGTTAAAAATGTGTACATATATGAAAATACAAATTAATGCAATGAGAGATAACATAACACTGTGACTAGCAAACTCTATTACCTGTACTCATCACTAAACCCATATGAGAAGACTATGTCCGAATACTCTTCTAAAACCGCAGTTGCACATGCGTTCATCAAATTCAACGCCCTCCCATCATCTGGCTTCTCAAACTCATGAACTTCAGAAAACCTACCACAAAATTAAAAATTACATAACACCATGCACTGTAGCTCAAATAGAAACTCTTCACCTTATGTACAAGCAAGTTCCCATTTGGTAAAGCAGTTTTACACGGCACCTTTTCACTTTTTTCTAGGTACAACTTTTTCCAACAACCTTTTTTTAAAAAGGGAAATGCTAACGAGTGCCCTTAGAGCACTGGTTAATAATCTATTTAAATAAAGTTTTTATAAGAAATGAAAAAAAAGTAATTAATATTTTGACAGTTTTTTTCATTTTTCATAAAAGTGGTATCAAAACTTTCCTAAAATTGATTATTAACCAGTGTCCTAAAGGCACTCGTTAGTATAATCCTTTTAAAAATAGGCACCAAGTTGCAAGGTGAGATCCACAGTTCAAGAACCACTAGATACATGTATAATTTCCAAAAATAAAAATGATAAAAAACTAAAAAATTTATATAAACCAATATTAGCTTAAATGGCACCTTTTCTCCTTGTAAGAGTAAGGTTTAAGTGTAAGGAGCAGGTAGGTCATATGTTCAAGACCTACTCGACCCAGTAGATGCATGTATCAACAACAACACCAACAACAAGAAGTATCTATAATGAATCAATTCATAATAGAGTAACTAAATTTTACGCTGGCAATCAAGCTACCGCAACCCTCCTCTACCCAGGCTTGGGACCTGCTGTGAACAAAATGAATAATTCCAGGGACACTGAATTTCACAACTTACTGACTGTGATTGGTGGATACTTACTGCCAACAAGTGAGATTATATGGACCCAATACTTTTCGTCAAACAATCCCAATCAGACAAGTCAACAAGTTGTGAAATTGGATGTGATGCCTATGTAATTGCCCAACAAAATTCAATGACATAAAATAAAATAAAGAAAGAATAATAAATCTAAGTTCGTTCCTCGCAGCATTAACTCAATGCAATAACATTATCATTGTGTTCATTGCTATGTTACTATTAATCTCCATGTCCACAACATTTTTACAATATTTTCATAATAAATCATATGTGGTTACTTGTTATTGGTTCAAATTTGAAGATAAGACTAAGATTACTTTTTTTACCCGGACAGGATTTGTTGTAAAAATGTCTTAGACAATCATTTCTCATAAATAAAAGTCTAAGGTTAAACGAAAGCCCGTGAAACACGCACAAACATACATACAAAGATTTTGTTGAAGAGTGGTTTTTAACTTTTTATTTGTTACCTTCGAAAATCGCGGCCGTCGATTCGAACAACGATCAAATTAGGCAACATGACCTCGTCTTCGACCTCGAATGACTTCACGTACTCGTACTTGCTGTTTGCCATTATTCCAAACACACACTCACCAAATTTTTTTCTCACAGAACAACTATCGAACACTTGGCGCGCTTAACATCTCAAAAAATAGTACAAGGCTAATGCTACAAAGCGGGGCGCGGCTATCTTCGCAGCCTTTCAAGGGTTAAAGAAGAGTTGAGCTGTGGGCTGCTTGGGTTGGGCCTGGACTCGTCCATTAGAGAGTTTTTTTTTTTTTTTTTTTTTTTTTTTAGAATTTTAATTTTTTTTTTGAAAATATATATATATTTATAAGTTGACTTATTTTAAAACCAATTTAATGAATTTCCGAGTACCAGTCTCGCAACAGTAATGGTGCAAAATGATTGGTCCTTGCCGAGGTTCGCGAGTCAGACTCAACCACTATTTTTGTTTGGAAAATAATTCATTCTTGAAAGTTTACTTGGCGTATAAAAACACTTGTAAATATTTAGATCCTTAATTTCAAATTAACAAATACAAGTTTATACTCAAACAATAAATGTGCAGAATGATAAGTACAAGCAATGCATAAATAAACAAACTAATCTAAATCGTAATTAATCACAACACAACAGTAATTAAAAAGCAAGAGTAAGGGTTAAAATGATGCAAACATAAAGATAACACCGGCATATATTATCGAAAAGGAAATCGAAGAACTCGGCGAAAAACCTCTATGCCGCTCTTCAAGCGGTAAAATGATCCACTAGAGAATAAATTGGGATACACGAATAGCAATAGACTCTCCAAGCCTAATCTATCCAATGCACCTAAACCCTCCAAGCTTCTTGCTCCAACAAACTTAAGCCTAACCGTATCTTTCCTAGTTTTCTGGATCCTGCAATAAGCCCATTGCATCAACCAAGTAAATTGGTACTCTCTGAACTGCTTTCCAAGCACCAAATAACCTCCTTACTGATATGAGTATGATGAGATAAGGATTTGATTAATGAACTTCTCAAGGATATGTCAATGGAGATGGTGAGTGTAGAGGAAGTTGATAATCAAAGGTATAAAATTGTGGATGAGTCAGTCTTGTTATTCTCTAAGGTTTCTCTCTCAAAATTCTCTTTGGGAGCTCTCTACATTTTGTGGGTATAAGAGTATTTATTGTAGGGTACGTGAGGAATGTGAAAAGTCATTTTTATGCAAAACAAGGTGTTTGGCGACTAACTCACAACTGGGATGAGTCGCAGATTCAATCGCGAAATAACTGACTGGCTAGACCGTCCTTTTTGTCCTATAGTGCTCTAGTTGTCGTGACCCTTCGGCTTCCTACATGCTTCACACGTGTGGCATTTTGGCAAGTCATCAGTTGCGAGTCACTCACAAGTTCCAATCGTGAGAAGCTCTTTAATGCACACTCAATTGAATTCTTACACTCTCTCACACACAATATTTACATAATTCCCACCTAAATGCAGGGTATTTAATTGCTGAATTACAAGCAAATTTGGTACGGAATAAAGCCAACACATAGTTGAATAAATAAGGCAAGCGAAGCATGAAGGGGATGGATGTTGTATATTCTTTTTTTTTTTTCCAAGTAATTGTACTTGTAAACAACTTATTTATCTAACTTAATAAGTCAATGAATATTATTTATATATACATATATATATATATATATATATATAATGATCATCTTTTAATCAAATTATGAATTCCAATTCTCGCTTATTAAAAAAAAAGAAAAAAGTAAAGAGTGAGTGATCAATATGATTAATGTTATTGGGAAAGTACACTTTATCATTTTAAACTATATCTCATTTATACTTACCCCTTGAACCATAAGAATGCCCTTACCCCCCTAAGATAATACTCAAGTAACATTTTGTCTGTCAACAGGCTTGTATTGAATTGACACTTCCTTATATACAAAGTGCTTGAAAATTTAGTAGGAAAAGGGTTTGAGCTGCAAGATTAATAACATATTGTAATTATCTCTAAAAAATACAAAACAAAAGTACAACTTGCAAAGTGCTACATCGGTATTAGTTTTTTTTTTTTTTTTTGTTGTTGTGAGAATGACATGAGTATTAGTATAGGGAAGGTAATTGTGCATTCTTATATTTCAAGGTTATAGTTCAATGGAGTAAAATGTAATTTTCTCTATATTCTCACATATTTTTATCTGTCTATAGAGTCTATACTCTCTCTTTAAAAAAAAGTTCTAGAAGATTCCATACTCTTACAATGAGAATAGATCTTTTGGTATCCACTTTTTTAAATTATTTAAAATACGCTCACGTATCATAACACTTCATAATTAGTATATTAAAAAAAAAAAAAAAGAGTATTAAATGTTCATTCATGAAGTCTAGAGGAACAATATTCTTCACAACCAATGACAAGATCTATTATTAATCATAGGTGGAGTCAGATGGTAATGGGGTAATCCTTGGCTTGCCAAAAATAAATTAAGCCTAGTGATTTTAATTTGAATTTTTTTTTTTCAAATTTTCTTTGGATTTCTTTTATATCATAGCTAGTGATATACAATCTTCTGTATATGTCTATATTCACTAAAAAAATAGAAGTATTTCTTTATCAAATTCTTTAAAGTTTTAAACTTTTTTAAAAGGAAACTTCTTGTTAAGTAAAAAAGGATATAGAAACAAGGGTTTTTATCAAAAGAAAAAAAATACAAATCATATTTCAAAACTGATTAAAAATGATAATAGAAGTTTTTTTTTTTTTTTTTTTTTTTTGAGAAACAATGATAATAGAAGTTCAAATGCTTTATTTAATAATTTATTATTCTTCATAAAAAAAAAAAATTGTATAAGCAATGAGATCTTGTAACAATTACATGCTAGACTCTAGAGTGTAATGCTATTTTCAGTTCAAAAATCAAAAATTTCAGGTGCAAAATTGTTCATGGTACCGTCTTTCAATTGTTACAATTGAATACTTTATAAGTTTCTAGTAACAAAAATGATAACAATTCACACAAAAATTGTACTTGTATCTATCTAACGACTAAAAATAATTTCATATGAATCTTAGGTGGCGGAATTTTAAATTTTAAAAAATAACTTATTCATGTGTAAATATCTTTAACAAATACAAAATAATGAATTTTTTTTCTAATTTTTTTTCATTGAAATACGAATTTGTACTATTCACAAATAGGACTCCATTACCTAGATTGGAGTCAAGCATTATATATGTTTGTGCGTATGCATGCACGCACAAGCATAAACATGTCATGTCATGTGTGTTTATGCTAAATTTTGCCTCCTTTGGACCCGAATTTCTGCTCTATTATTGATTATGATTGATGCATAACTAAAAACGATGTAAGTGAAAGATACATGAAAATAATGTTACTCTAATCACAACACGTTGTGTTATTCATTGTGAAAAATGTTATATTTCTAGTATTATCCTTTTGAAATTGACTGCCCTTTTGATGGAAGTTTTGAAAGAGTGATTTCATGAAACATTTAAGCAGGTTATTGTAATTTACCTAACTTTCCATGCTCTTAAGATAATTTCTTTTATAAGTAAGCAGTAATTTAATTTAATGGAATAAACGCCAAAACCACATCAGATGTACATCTGATACCACACTCCTTACAAATTGAAAACTTCTATGCTAATCAATATACACATCCACAGACTCAATGCTCTAACTCAAACAGATACGAAACAAAAGAATGATGAGTACTTAATAATTTGAGTTTACATCCAGGACAGAAATTGAAATCTCCCAAGAGCTGTTAATCCTGTTACATATATAGATGGTGTCTAGCTTGAGAATGAAGTTCCCCCATTCCAATATGTAATCATAAAGCTCTTACTCAACAAGTAATGGGTTCAAAATTTTGAGGGAATGCAATTTCAGCTGTATCATTATAGAGACATATAAACTAAACCTAACAATTGTTCCAAAGAAAAAAGCATACAAAAACCAAAGGTTATAATGTTGCATTGATGATCTCCTAATTTCATGACTCGCATCTCAAACCAATGTGAACAAGCTCAACAACAATCCAGCAATAATAGTTGCTCCATATGCCAAGCTCAGCCTCTCTCCAGCACTTAATATCTGTACAGGAAATAGGCAACTTCCTTTGGAAGCATTTTGCTTAACAATCTCAGCTTGCCCATTGAATTTGCATGCCTCAACACTTTGGTCTTGCATTTGGTAGTACATGTTAAAAGCATAAGACACGTTCCCATGGGCGTCCAAATTGTTGCATGTAGAGCCATAACCCAAGCTGCTGCAATCAGAGTTAGAACAAGCATAATCAATTTCAGGAACTACTTCGGTTATGTTCTTAGTATCCTGTATAAGCACACACCATTGAGAATCCATGTATTGGACCCCTTTTGCACCTACTGGCATCTTGTCATTATCTTTGCCACTGAAATCAATTGGAAACTTGGGCTGCCCATCATAGCGGAAAATCCCCCAGTGGCGCTCAAAGTCCCCAGGATCAATGCTCTTCATGTCCTCATCAAGAAGGCCAAAAAGGTAAGCTTCCATTTGGCCTGGCCTAAGTGGGGTTCCCTTTTTGTTAGCCATTCTCTTAAGGAACCCATCATAGAACCTTTTAGCCAATTTTGGGGTGGCATTTATGTTACCATCAGTAGGCCATCCAACTTCTCCTACCATGATTTTCAAGTCCCCAAAACCATTCTTTCTTAGTGCCCAAACAAGTGTATCAAAATTGGCATCAAACACATTCGTATATTGGATATTCTTGTCTTGAATTGGGCTGCCACCATCAAAGAAAGCAAAATCCATGGGGAAACTTGAGCTCTGATAAAGACTAAGGAAGGGATATATGTTAACCAAAAAGGGGGCATCATTTTCGTCGAGGAATTTTACTATTTGGAGCATAACATCACGAACATCCTTGCGAAAGTTACCATCTGATGGTTTGTTTGATGCGGCCTCATAGACATCAGCATTAAGGGGTATTGTGGCTTTGATTTTGCCGCGATAGCCAGCCTCATTCAGAGCCTTTTGAATGTTTTGTAATGCTGGGAATGTAGTCTTTAGATGAGTACCATTGTAACTCTTCAAGAATGGCTCGTTTCCAACACCAACATACCTGTAAAAGAACAAGAAATGTTTAATATATTCAATAAGTATAAAAAAAAATTACTGTACATTTTTTTTTTTACAGATACAGTAAGATTAATTTGAAATCAACCGTATATTTCATGATAATTGTTATTTACCGCCAGGATAAAACATATTATAACATCATGCATTAATTGTGTGAGAACAAATAAAAACCATATAGAAATCTTCAATAAAAGTAAAAAAAGTATCATTCTTTGAGAGCAATATATATATTTTAACCTGATATCAACATCTTTAACTTGTTTGGTGACATTTTCTTTGACCCAATCTTTGGCTTTATCGTAGTGATTAGCGAAGTCTTTCAGCCGGTTATTAGGGATACCAACCATGACCTCTATTCCCGACCCGGCGAAAGCACTGACCGTCCAACCATCTGCATCGAAAAGCTTCGCTTGTTTGATCCCATTGTCCTTTAACATGCCAACCACAATGCTAGGGTTCAAAGGGTGCGATGACTGGGAACCCCAATTGACACCTATACCTTGTACAAGGTTGGCTGAGACCAACATTGCACAAAAAGTCCATGCAATGAACATGGCTGGTGCCATGTTAGTCACTTTTGGAATATTATTGATGGCAATATGGCTCTGGGGATGCTATAGCTATTGCATGCATGCGCAACAGGGGGGCTTGGCTTATGGAATTGGGGAAGAGGAATTGGTTCTTGGGGTCAAAAGACTATAAAAAGATTGGATGGCAATGATAAAGTCTAGAGAGAAAAATGTGAGTTTTCTTAGGCCTTTGGGTGGTGTTAATTAGGCCTTTCTAACTTCCATTAAAAACAAGTTCAGGATGTTAGTTAGACCAGATTTCTAATTTTAGCCAAGAGTACGTAGAACTAACAAATTACAAAAGCAAATTATAGGAGTTGGGTCATTTTTAAATGCACTCCCTCTTTTACATCAAATTTAAGTTATTAAAGGGTAAAATTTAGGTATAATTTCTTAAATACAAGACATTAGTGATAGTGTAAGGAAAATGGAAAATGCTCCAAGTCTTATGTCATCCAAACGGGCTGTCCATGACGAAAGAATGGAGGATGGGACGAGGAAAATATGCCTAATAACCCCGTCCCTCCTATGCTCGTCCATCATATGAACATCGTCCGTCCTTAGTAATGGACGGGCGGGGTCCCTAATATGAACGTCGTCCGTCCTTAGTAATTGATGGACGAGGTTATTGGGCCCTAAGCGTATTGGGCTTTTTGATAATTCAAGTCTTCACCAAAGAATCCATCAGGGACGGGTTGTATCGTTACGAACCAACCCCTTTGTCAACTGTTATGGAGCACATGTCCTAACGAAGTAACTTCCATGGCGGTTATGGAAGTTATCTTCGAATATTCTGAATTCCTCAACAATAGGAGCGGTTATTAAACAAGTAATTGCTCCGTGAATGATATATAAGCACTCCAGGTAAGGCATTCAAACATTTTATATAACTTTCAATAACACTTCCTTCTGACAGTGAATTACAAATCCACTAACTTTATCATCGGAGGATTCTTGACCGGCCTCCACCGGTCTCCTCTGATCTTGTGTTTATTTTCTTTTAGGACATAGCCTTAAGATCATCAACGCCTGAGATTTTCAGCCTACTAATTTCTAAGGATCTATCAGTTGGTGCCGTTTGTGGGAACTTGAAATTTCTTGTGCTCAGATTTTAGTCTTGAGTTCTGTAATTTCTTTCTCCGACAAAGGGCTGAAATGGTTCGGACAAGATCAATGGCTATTAATCTAGGTCTTCAAGAGAGTAGAGATGCTTCCAGTAACCCTTAACATGATCGTCAATCTGCACCTGCCATGCAACCATCTTCTGTCCAACATGTGCAATCCATGGCTGCTGCCATGGCGAAGTTAACTCGCCAGAACCAGGAATTGAGAAAGGAGATTAATCTCAGAAGACAACGGCATGAAGTTTATGGAAAGGAGCATGGTCAAAGCCAGGGTGATGGAAGAAACACGGAGCCAGAGAGCCAATTAAGAGATACTGCACCAAGGAGAGTGCCACACTTGGAGAGGGAAATGGATCAGATGAGGAAGGTTATGGATGAGATGAGGGAGAACATGAGGAGAACTAACCCCGTGGAAGACTTAAGTTCACCGAACAGATTCCCCCTTTACGCCTTCTATCAATGGCCACCCTTTGCCTCCGAAGTTCAAGATGCCTTCCTTGGATTCGTATGATGGAACATGTGACTCGTTTAATCACATTGCTACTTTTAAGACTATGATGCATCTTCAAGGGGTCCCTGATGAAATTATGTGTAGAGCCTTCCCTACCACCCGTAAAGGTCCGGCATGAGTCTAGTTCAGCAAAATACCCCCGAACTCGGTAAGTTCTTTCAAAGAATTGAGCAAATTGTTTGTTAATAACTTCATTGGGGGACAAAGACACAAGCATTCCTCGTCTAGCTTGTTAAGCATAGAGCAAGGAGAGAATGAAAGCTTGCAGTCCTTCATCACTCGCTTCAATAGGGAAGCTCTCAACGTGGACGAGGTGGATGATAAATTACTGTTGGCGGCCTTCCACAACGAAGTTAATTCTGACTTATTTATACATAAACTCTATGAAAAAAAGCCTTAGTCCATAGCTGAACTTGTCCATTCAGCCCAAAATTTTATGAATGCAAAGGATACGATCATAGCTAAGAAGAGGAAGAAAGCAGAGAAAACGGAAGCAAACCCTGCTCGTCATGCTGAGCAAGGTCCTCGTCCAAAGAAGGGACAGACGAAGGAAAGGAAAGACTGAGACAATAAGAAGCCTGGCTCTTCAGCACGAAATTAACAATACACCCCTTTAAACATACCATTTGAGCAGGTTCTCATGCAAATCAAAGATAACCCTTCTTTGAAATGGCCGGAGAAAATGAAAGGAGATCCCAACAAGCGTAATAGGAACAAGTATTGTCACTTCAAAAAGATCATAGGCATGACACGGACGAATGTTTTGATCTAAAGCAACAGATTGAGAATCTCATAAGGCAAAGGAAGTTAAGAAACTTCATTGGACGAGACCACAAAGATGAGAAACTGAAAGGGAAGGTAGAAGAATTATCACGACCACCGCTAGGAGAAATAAAAGTTATCATTGGGGGAAGTTCAATAGGCCAGTCATCCAAGTCAAAAAAGGCATACCTGAAGGTAGTGCAGAGCGTCAAACTTTCTGGATGATTACCAAAGGAAAGGTCCACAGACAAGCAGGCGATCACTTTCACGGACGAGGACACCGAGAGAATTCACCATCCTTACGATGATGCTATTGTAATCACCTTGCTCATTGCTGACTACACAACTAGGAGAGTGCTGGTAGACAATGGAAGCTCGGCAGACATTCTATATTATCCAGCTTTTCAGCAAATGAGGGTTGGACGAGACCAGCTTCGTCCAGTTCAGTCACTACTAGTAGGTTTCAGAGGAATGAAGGTACAGCTTGTAGGCACTGTTACGTTGCCAGTAGTGGTGGGGGCATATCGACAACAGTTAGCCACGGATGTGAATTTTCTGGTGGTAAATTGCTCGTCCTCTTATAATACTATAATTGGAAGGCCGACTTTAAATAGGTGGAAGGCAGTCACTTCTACCTACCACCTGTCAGTCAAGTTCCCCACGGAGCATGGGGTAGGGCAAGTTCAGGGAGACCAATTAGCAGCAAGAGAGTGTTATCTAGCCATGTTAGCCATGGACGAGCAAATCCAAGCCATGAATATTGAAGAAAGAGGTGTGGCAGAACCCACTGAAGCATTGAAAGATATTTCCTTAGATGAAAATAACCCTAGGAGGTGTACTAGGGTTGGAGTAGACCTAGAAGAGAGAATTAAGAAGGACCTCGTCTGGTTTTTAAAGAAAAATATTGATGTATTTGCTTGGAGTCGTGAGGACATGCTGGGTATAGATCCTAGTGTCATTACCCACTGTTTGAATGTATGTCCTTCCTCCAAGCCAGTGCGACAAAAGAAGAAGGTGTTCACCCCTAAGAGAGATAATGCTATCAAAGACGAAGTCCAAAAGTTGATTGTGGCGAAGTTCATTCGAGAAGTGTACTATCTGGATTGGTTGGCCAATGTAGTAATGGTCAAGAAGGCGAATGGCAAATAGAGAATATGTGTTGATTTCACCAATCTAAACAAGGCTTACCCCAAGGATAGCTACCCGCTGCCATGCATTGACCAGTTGGTAGATTCAACTGCAGGCCACAAGTTGCTTAGCTTCATGGATGCTTTCTCAGGATACAATCAGATAAAGATGAACAAGGCAGACCAAGAAAAGACATCCTTTGTCACTAGTCAAGACTTGTTCTGTTATAAGGTGATGTCCTTCGGTTTAAAGAAGGCGGGGGCAGCATATCAGAGATTAGTTAACCATA
Source organism: Quercus suber (assembly GCF_002906115.3). Classification (NCBI taxonomy): domain Eukaryota; kingdom Viridiplantae; phylum Streptophyta; class Magnoliopsida; order Fagales; family Fagaceae; genus Quercus; species Quercus suber. The sequence goes on from NW_027069483.1 coordinate 691,656, forward strand.
TGTTTCATCCACAAATCGAGCAGAATGTGGAAGTTTATGTAGATGATATGCTGGTGAAGAGTTATGACGAAGAAAAGCACCTAGATGACCTGCAGGAGACATTTGACACACTGAGGCAGTATCACATGAAGTTGAACCCCAACAAATGCGCTTTCAGAGTATCGTCCAGGAAATTCCTTGGATTCATGGTTTCCCATAGAAGGATTGAAGCGAATCCTGATAAAATTCAAGCAATACTAAATATGGAGCCTCCGCGAAATATTAAAAAAGTTCAATCCCTCACTAGACGAGTCGCTACCCTTAACGTGTTTGTCTCTAAAGTTACTGACAAATGTTTGCCATTTTTTAAAGTTCTTAAAAAATCATTTGAATAGACCAACGAGTGTCGGAAAGCTTTCGAAGATTTGAAGACATATCTCACTAAAGCTCCTTTACTAAGTCCGTCCATCCTGGGAGAAGAATTGTACTTGTATTTGGCAATCACCCCGCATGCAGTGAGTTCAGCGTTGGTGAGTGAAGAAGACAAAGTGCAGAAGCCTGTGTACTATACAAGTAAAGCACTAAGGGGAGCAGAAGAAGGATATCCATTAATGGAGAAATTGGCCTTTGCATTGATAACATCTTCTAGGAAACTAAGGCATTACTTCCAAGCACCTGTCATCAATGTCATGACGGATTATTCCCTCAAGAAAGCAATGAACAAGCTGGAGGCTGCAAGACGACTAATCTAATGGGCTGTCGAGCTTAGTGAGTTTGATATCAGATATCAACCAAGACTCACCATAAAAGCTCAAGCTCTAGCAGACTTCATTGCGGAGTTTACCCCAAATTATGATGATTTAGATGAAGTGGAGAATGGAAAAAAGTGGGTTATCCATGTGGATGGTTCGTCTACACAGTATGCAGGAGGAATAGGTGTAGTCCTACAGTCTCCAGAAGGAGATAAATTGAAATACAAGGTTCGGCTGCAGTACCAAACGACAAATAATGAAGTTGAGTATGAAGCCCTCCTCAAAGGGCTGGAATTGGCTAAGTCTGTGGAGGCAAAGTCAATACTCGTTCTGGGAGATTCTCAGTTGATTATGGGCCAAGTAAATGGGATGTATGAGGCTAAGGAAGACCGAATGAAAAAGTACCTTCATAGGGTAATACACCTTATGAAAAAATTTGAAGAAGCTGACTTTGTCCAAATCCCAAGGGAGGAGAACATGGAAGCTGATATCTTAGCGAAAGAAGCCTCAACGAACGAAGCCATGGAAGAGTTTGACAAAATTCAATACATAACAAGTATAGATATCCCAGAAGTACAACGGTAGAAAGCAGAGGAAACTGGATGACCCCGATTGTATCATATTTGAAGGATGGACAGCTCACAAAAGGGAAAGATGAGGCTAGAAAGCTGAGGGTGAGATCAGCCAGGTATGTTCTTATGAACGAAATACTATACAAAAGAGGCTTTTCTCAACCTTATCTTAGGTGTTTAGCTCCAGACAAGGCAAACTGCGTATTGAGAGAAGTTCATGAAGGAGCATGTGGCAACCATTCAGGAGCCCGGTCACTCGTCTACAAGGTCGTCCATGCAGGATACTACTGGCCAAACATGCAAACTGATGCTAAGGCATATGTCAAAGCCTGCGATTAGTGTCAATGATTTAGTAATGTCCCTAGACAACCATCGGAGTACTTCATCTCGATGACGGCCCCATGGCCCTTTGCACAATGGGGGCTAGACATCTTGGGTCCTTTTCCATTGGGCACAAGGCAAATGAAGTTTCTAATAGTTGGCATCGATTATTTCACCAAGTGGGTGGAAGCAGAGCCCTTAGCTAATATCACACAACAGAATGTCAAGAATTTCGTATGGAAGAACATTGTGTACAGGTTTGGGATGCCAAGAGTATTAGTATCCGATAATGGACGACAATTTGATAATGCACTCTTTAAAGACTTCTGTGAACATTTTGGAATTCAAAATCACTACTCCTCACCCGCCCACCCACTAGCGAACGGTCAGGTTGAAGTTACAAACTGATCCTTGTTGAAGATCATCAAGACTCGGCTTGAGAGGGCAAAGGGAGTATAGCCTGACGAGCTACTAGGTGTTCTATGGGCATACCGGACGACGGTGAGAACCCCTACGGGGGAAACTCTTTTCAAGCTAGCTTACGAAACTGAAGCAATTATACCTGCAAAAGTGCATATGGCCAACCACAGAGTAATGACGTATCGGGATAAGGATAATGAGGAGCAACTCCGTTTGAGCCTTGATCTAATAAATGAGGTAAGGACAAATGCAGAGCAAAGGACAGCGAAATACAAGAACCTCATGACTAGGCAATATGATGCAATGGTAAAACCGAGGCATTTCAACATAGGAGATCTCGTCCTGAGAAGGGTTTCCTTGGCGACTAAGAATCCGACTCATGGGAAACTAGGTCCTAATTAGGAAGGTCCCTACAGAGTTGTTAATTGTAAAAGACAAGGATCCTACTACTTGGAGACCCTAGACGAGAGGAAATTGAAGTATCCTTGGAATGTTGAACACCTGAGTATTTGTATCCGATAACGGATGACAATTTGATAATGTACTCTTTAAAAACTTCTGTGAACACTTTGGAATTCAAAATTACTACTTCTCACCTGCCCACCTACTAGCGAACGGTCAGGCTGAAGTTGCAAACTAATCCTTGTTGAAGATCATCAAGACTCGGCTTGAGGGGGTAAAGGGAGTATAGCCTGATGAGTTACCAGGTGTTCTATGGGCATACCACACGACGGTGAGAACCCCTATAGGGGAAACTCCTTTCAAGCTAGCTTATGGAACTGAAGCAATCATACCTGCAGAAGTGCATATGGCCAACCACAGAGTAATGACGTATCGGGATAAGGATAATGAGGAGTAACTCCGTTTAAGCCTTGATCTAATAGATGAGGTAAGGACAAATGCAGAGAAAAGGACAGCGAAATACAAGAACCTCATGACTAGGCAACATGATGCAATGGTAAAACCGAGGCACTTCAACATAGGAGATCTCGTCTTGAGAAGGGTTTCCTTGGCGACCAAGAACCCGACTCATGGGAAACTAGGTCCTAATTTGGAAGGTCCCTACAGAGTTGTTAATTGTAAAAGACAGGGATCCTACTACCTGGAGACCCTAGACGAAAGGAAATTGGAGCATCCTTGGAATGTTGAACACCTGAGGAGGTACTACCAATAAAATGCCAACTTGGACCAGCCTGGAAACCATTTATCTAATTGTCTATATACATAAGTTTGTTTACTTACGTATCTTTAGTGTTGCTTTGTTATTATTGTATTAAAGTTATGGACAAAGTTATGGTTTGGTTTGTATTTATTTTCCTAAAAGGCATGAACTTCTAAGTGCATGCCTCGTCTGTGAACAATATTTATGCTATGTACATAATGTTGTGTGAATTACTGGTTTCCATATCACTTTTGTTCAAATCAACCCATGAGAAGGCCAAAAAACTCAAGACGAAAAAATTATCTGGACGCGGAGATGTAACGTCAATAAGCCTTCCTAAGGGTAAAGCAAAATCAAGGCATGCTCGTCCAAAGTTAAGGACGAGGTAAAGCCTATACCTTGAGTAAGCCACAAAGCCCAAGGCATATTTGTCCATATCATGGACGAAGTAAGGCATAGTGCATATCCAGACCATGGACGAGGAAATGCATAGACGAGTGTTTAAAACTTGTGAAGGCACCTAAAACATTCCAGTCCATGGACGAGCAAAATGCAAGGTCTTATCCTTATTAAATATGAAAATCAGCCAAGTCTAAGGACGGGTAATGCTGATAATTACCATTTCACATGGACAAATTACACTTAGTGAAATTCCAATAAAAATGGTAAAAGTGTATATATATATATATATATATATATGAAATGTAGACAAGCCAAGCAAGAAATCTTGTATATGAAAATAAAAATTCTCATCCATGCATATATAAAAGAAAAATAACAGCATTCATTCAATTGTTTCAAGGGCGAACAATCAACGTCCAAACACCCTTGCAAAATTAAAACTTAAGTTGTATAAAAACTCGTCCTTAAACCATGGACGAGCCTAATGTGCTTGAATTGCATAAAAATGAAAAAGAAAGAGAACATGACCATTAAAATGTTTTCTAAACTGAAGGAGCATCAACGTTGGAACCGTCCTGAGGAGGCAGGGTTGTAGTATCGTCCTCAATATTGGTGTCCTCAGAGCCGGTATGAATGAGAGAACTAGTGGCAGCAGCATTCAAATTAAGTATAATGGAACTGAAGTCCACGCCAGAGAATTTTTCTATAGCATCCATTCTGAAATCCTCAAAGCCTGCTACATAATTAGTGTCCAGAATATCAGTATATTGTTTGAACGCTTTGAATTCAGCCATTGCGTCTCCTTTAGCCTTGGAGAGAAGAATACTCTGCTCGTCGTTCTTTTTCTGCAAGTCCTTAAGACGAGTATCTTTCTCCGCTACGTCTGCCCTCAACTCCTCAACCAAATTTTGTAGCTCCTTCGCCTCGTCCTTAGCTTTGGCAGCCACCTCAGCCCATTTCTTAGCCTCGTCCTTTACCTCCTGAATTCTCGTCTCTAACAAGACCCTCATCTTGTCCAATCCTGTGGCCTGCCTAGACACTGCCATAAACTTTGACATGGCCTAAAAAAAAAAAAAA
>NW_027069483.1:699583-708806 GCF_002906115.3 Quercus suber
TTTAAATGTTGAATAACATAAGATGAGAAGAAAAAAAAGTAAAAATAAAATATATAACAATAAATACCAATAAAGAGAACAATTGCACATAAAAGATTTTTGTTCTTTACCAATAAAGAGAACAATTGCACATAAAAGATTTTTTTTCTTTCTTATAACTCTAATTAAGATTGATGGTTTTTTTTTTTTAATATGTGTTTTGGTATTATGTTTTTTTTTTTTTTTTTAATTTTTCATCAAAAAGTCATTTCTTTCCCTTTTATAGCTTTTGTTGAATTTTGGTTTAGATTAGTAATATATATATATATATATTAAAATAGGAATTTGAGTTTATATCAAAACATAATCTACATGGCTATGAATTTGAATATGCCCAATTGCCCACTAATTATAAAGTCCATTTTTTATTCCTTTGATTTTATTTTTATTTTGGTTAAGATAACATTGTAATTTTGTAATGAGTTTTATTTTATTCCTTAAAAGATGAGAAATTTGAACAATAAATTTGAAACTTATAAAGTCTAGTTGTATATTAGGCAAATATAATACACTAAAACAGAAGTTAGAAAAATACGGTTCACCTTAGAAAAATATTAATTAAACACAAAAAAAATAGAATTTTATATTACATCTCATTATATAATATTTATATTCCCACACGTCACGTGATTCTACAACTAATATATATAAAAACAGAAACTATGGGATACCATGCACATAAGGATGGAAATTAAAATGAGTCAAAGAACTTGGGATCATAGCCATTGCTGGTGGTGTGGCCAAGATATGATAAACAACGATGTGGCTAATGGATTAGAACTCCATGCCAACTGGGTCATTGGTAGGCCCGTACACAGTTCGGTTCGGTCGGTTTTTGAGGGATTTGTTGCACCATACCTATAAAGGGTAGTTTTCTCCCATAACTAACCGCACCTATCCTATAGAAGGAAAAAACCGGTCTATACAATGTGCGGTGCATTCCATTGGTTTGGTGCGGTTAGTTCGGTTATGTATATTTTGCTTTTAAAGAGGAATAAATATCTTACACGAGAGAATAGCACCGTTTCACTTGAAGGATGAGAGTGAGGTGAGTGTAAAAAAAAAAGGTGTAAAATGACATAGTTTAAAAAATAAAGAAAGCCAGGCACAAGTCATTAAGGCCCTGTTTGGTACACCCACTCAAACACATGTTTTTAGTTTTAAATAATATTATACATATTTCTACATACTTTTTTACCCACGTGTATTTCCACACATGTTTTCAGTTTTTAAGTGCATGTACCAAATACCCCCTAAATGTTTTAAAAAGTGAAGGAGGAGACTATGTTGGTCATTAATTGGTTTAAAAAATAGAAGTTTAAAAGGACACAGTACTATTAAAGTATATTATATTATAATATAATATAAATCTTGGCACAATTTCTTCTTCTTCAAAAGCAAGTTGCATGCAGATGTTTCTAGCAAAAAGAAAATTAAGAAAAATAAAATAATGTAAATAAATAATTTTTTTAAATAAAAAATGATTCAATCTAACAAACTACGTCTACAATAAAAAGTTCCAAATAATCGCATATTTATTGTATTAAACTACATATCATAAAATATTAAAGTCCAACCCAAAACCAATTGTAAAGTGGCCCAACTACATCGTTCTACATAAATGTCACTATTTACTTACCAATTAATTAGTCATAATTTCTATAAGGACTAAGTTTGAATTCTAAGCCCACTGTGAACTTAGACCCAAAAAGGCCAAAAATAATAAATTTGTAGAGGATAGGTTTGAATACTGGCTGTAGTTGATCAAACAACCGCTAAATGGATCCAACTTGATAAGAGAATAAAAAGAAGAGGGCACGTATTGAAGAAAAATTATCTTCGGTCAAGTCTAAGGAGGTCTGATCTTCTGTATTAATCTCAGGTTTCGTTACAAGTTTGTTTACTAAATGCTACAGTCTTTCCACTCATCAATTCTCAATCTTTTATCTCGTCTCCATCCTTTCCTTATATACTCTCCTTCTTCCTCATTTCCACCTACCACATGCATCCAGGATGGTCGGTCTTAAGACTTCTTCCATCAGCTCCTTCCATCCATTTCCATTTAGTAGCTGTAAGACTGAAACATACTGTTCAGGTATCACCTTCATATTAATGCGACTAGAGAGTTAAGTACGGTGCATTTAATGTGAAGGTAACAGCTTTCTCCTTAGATATTTTAGGGTACTTTCTCATTTGATGTCTTTGCCATGCTTATTTGCACCAATAGATCTTCTTGGAATATTGCCTTAATCGGTAAACTACCTCTTCGAACTTTAGCCTTGGTCCGTTGAGGGGGTATTTGTCCTCGGCTCACCCTGTTGAGTCATTATGGACAAAGTTAACATCTCCATTGACCATCACACTCTCTTTTAACATAAATCCTTCTTCCTCTGACAGAACTGTATCCTCAACTTAGGCCATAGGCCCAATATCCAAATAAATAATGAATTTTTAGGCCCAACATCCCTACAAATACTTAATTATGAATTATAATTTTTTTTTTTTTAAAGAAAGGGAAATACTAACGAGTGCCCTCAAGGCACTGGTTAATAATCTATTTAGGATATGTTTGGTACACTGAATGAGAATTATGACATAAATTGTAATCTTGATTACTAGTAATAAAGTGTGTTGTAATGTAATAACTAAACTTATTCATTAGTTTGGTTGTGAGTTATAATATTAGAATGAAACTTAACATTTATTTTAGAAAATATCTTACTCATACAATTATATCTTTTTAAAAATTGTTATTTTTAAATTTAAGAGAGATATGTGTTATTTTTTATGATTTTTATTTTTATACTTGTTAGATATATATAGAAAGTTTGTTTATATGGAAATATAGTAAATTTTGAAATTATTGCACTTATTAAGGAATAACTAATACAACATTTTAAAGATGAATAGTTATTCCTCATTTTGAAGAATAGCTATTCATAAGAAATGACTATTCTTTGTAATAAAAACATAACCAAATAAAAGAATAATTAAATCATAGGAATGACTATTACATTATAACATCTATTACAGTTTACCAAACACGCTCTTAAAGAAAGTTTTTATGGGAAATGAAAAAAAAGTAATTAATATTTTGATAATTTTTTTCATTTCCCATAAAAATAGTATCAAAACTTTTCTAAAATTGATTATTAACCAGTGCTCTAAGAGCACTCATTAGCATTTTCCAAAAAAGAAAATAGGTCCATAAATAATTTATTTTTGCAAAAAGTCATTGTGATTGTGTGTTCTTATTTGTGCATATTGTGTGTTCCTATAGTTCATGTTTGAGCATATTTTGATTGTGATTTTTTTTTTCAAAAAGTAAAAAAAAAAAGAAAAAAAAATCATTTTTTAGAACAAAAAATGTCATTTAATGAAGTTCAAACTCCAAAGTCCAAACACCCAAAAAAAAAAAAAAAAAAAAACCCTTTCGCCTACAACCACTGGTTCAAAGGGGACTTGTTGAATCGGCTGGACGAGCAGTGGTACACCTTACGGGTTTGGATGTGGCACCAGAGGAAGATCGAATGGAGCCAAAAAATCCTTCCGACCAACATCAATTCGGTTGAGGCGATAGTCTCCTTGTCTTATCGCATTTCTGATCAGCTAGAAATTAGACGATTTGGGTGTGTAACCAAGAATGAGAGGAACCGACCGGAGTTGCCCGTCTTCACTCACAAAAATCTCCGATCGTAGCAAGTAGTTGAGCGCAGCGGTGTTGGTAAGGCTCAGCCGAGGAGAAACGTGGTTTTTATATGTCAACATCACAACAAAATTTAGTCAGAAACTTAACAACAGCAAGACCGAGAAGACTAAGTGGCAAAGAAAGGTTAATCCTAAATCTAATGTTAGCAAGTCTAAATCTAAGATGCCCCACCTAGCTCTCCTGGTGTGGTTGGGCAGTGAAGACCGTCATGCCAGGTGCCCAAGACGATCAGATAATCGTCTTTCATCCTCTTGTTCGACTTGGGAAGGCAGGAGACGAGCCTAATAGCGTCGGATCGAGATTTCAAATAATATCCCGCTCCTTTTTTATTGTGGCACTCGTACATATATACCACGTCCTGCCAAGTGAGTCCCAAGCCTAGATGGCGGTTCAAATCATCAATGGCTCCTAAAACCCTAAAGACATTGGACGCACATTGCTCGAGGCTAAGCCTATGGTTTCGAAGATAGTTAGTGGTGATGGGGCCCTAGGAATTGTCATTCCTCCTTCCAAGAAGGCGATGATGGGGATTATCACTTCACCCACTTTCCGATCTGTTAGGACTTTTTCTGGGGGCTATATCTCAAGCCCACATCTTCAGGTATGCGGTATGTGGTCCTAAACTTCTCCATCTGAGCGGGACTGTCCACCAGATACTGGTATCTACCCATCTTAAACAAACGAGAAAGGAGGAACTCTAAACGCAGTGACTAGGGGGTGACTACTCGACGGTCAAAAAAGGTGTCCGAGGAGAAGTTTAAAGACGAATATATGAAGACTTACACGAACCGGATCAGAAAATGATATCTGAACTCGTGGAGATGCTTGTAGATTCTGGATTTGGTGATTGTAGAGTTTGGTCAATTTGAATGCCTCTATTTGCTGGAAAGTCTGAAAATATGTAAAGTAAAGGAGGAAAAACCTCCTCTAGGGCTTTATATAGAGACAAGCGAAGGGGAAGGAGTTATCCCGCCCAAATTCCTAGGAAGAATCACGTCTGTTGGATCATTAGTCCACCGTTAGATGGCAATGACAAAACGCCGCCTAAAGTAATTAATAGCGCTTTGGAAACCTTGAAACGGCAGTAGCAATTATGAAGCGCGCAAATCCATGCTCCTACACGTATGAACTAAGATATTTTTGCATTTTTTATTTTTATTTTGTAGCAAATCAAAATCTTATTTTTTCTCTTTAGATGCGAGGGAAAATTAAAATTTTGAGGGGCTATTGTATGGGGGAAAGCCCAACCATACGTAGTGGGCCTAAAGCCCAATGTGAAGGTTATTGTATGTGAAGAGGCTAAAATTTTGTTAGGGGTACTTCGCACGAAAGAAGGATACTTGGGAGCGAAGAAGATCCGTCCGAAGAGAGCTCAGTGTTCCGAAGAGATCATTCTCCTCGGATGTAAAGATTCTTGGTCATATAAGTATCGGGGGTTCGAATGAGTTTACTAATGACTTCAGCAGTCTAAATAAGTTTTGGACATGCCTGGAGATAAGAAGAATGGAAAAATATCTAAAAGGAAAACAGCCACCACCGTATTAAATGCACTGCAGCAACTTTTTGGCGCATTTATGTGGAGAAGACCCTAACAGTATAACCTCAGCTACCGCACTACAAAAAGTTGAGGAAGATACATGACATGACATCACTCAAGTAGGAACCTAGTGAAGAACAAGTGGACGATGGGGATGATGGAGGAGGTTGCTATATAAAGAAGAAGGGCTCTTAATGAAAAGGGGAGAGAAAAAAAAGGAGGAGAAGAGAAAAAAGAAAGGTTTTACTGTACCCTAAGAATTGTAACCAGTATTCAATTTATCATAAGTCTTTCGGATTCACTTATTTGATCTTTACGTGTATTTTTATGCTGGTTTATACTTGGATGTTGTATCAACCGTTGTGAGCTCCACAGTCAACTAGCTCTATCATCCACACTTACAAATTTATTGTTTTGGCTTGGGCCACAAATCCAACCCTACATATATAATAGTGTGCAACTCAGGCTGTCCATCAAATAATTAGCGAATTTGTTTTTGTGCGTGGGTGCATGTTTTATAGTTACTAAATTCTTTAAACTTAAAAGAGTGATTAACCTAATGAAAATAAAAAAGAGATTTTTGATTCAATATTTGACAAATAATAACTTCTTTCTTTTTATTTTTTATTTTTATGAAAAGGGAAAATAATAATTTTTTATAAAAATATTCGGTTAACAGGTGCCCTTAGAGCATTTTAAAGTTTCTTCTCCCCATTTTTATAATAGATTTTTTTTATAAAAAGTCTATTATAAATTTTTTAAAAAAAAACTTTAATCTCACACAACAACCTAGATTTTCTTTCTAAAAAAAAAAAAACTCACATTTTAACTATGGGATAAGATTTAATAATAATTTAAAACAAATTTAAATTCTATTCAAACTAAAAATCTATTATCAAACATTTGTAAATTTAAATCCCGCATGATCCATGTTTTTGTTTGTTTGTTTGTTTGTTTTTTTTTTTTTTTTTAAGTTGCATGATTTAACATCGTATCATATCATATACTATATAATAAAAGTTGGGTTTTGAAGCCGTGGTTGCACCAAGTGGCTACTCTCACTAATTAGTAAATTAATTATATATTTTTCGTTAGGATAAATTTCCACAATTAAGGGATAATATTTAACAATGGTTTAATTTAGGTAAAACTTTAATATTTAAATTTCGACAAATTTAAATTCTATTCAAACTAAAAGTTTATTATAAAAATTTCTAAACTTAAATCTATTACAACAATCCACAATTTCTTTCTTTCTTTCTTCTTTTTTTTTTTTTTTTTTAAAAAAACCCATATGTTTTGACTGTGGGATAAGATTTAACAATAATTTAAATTTTATTTAAACTAAAATTCTATTATCAAAAATTTCTAAACTTAAATCCCACACAACCCACGTATTTGTTTTTGCTTTTTTTTCTCCCTCAAGTTGCATGATTTAAAAATAATTTAAAACAAATTTAAATTCTATTCAAACAAAAAGTCTATTATAAAAATTTTCTAAACTTAAATCCCACACTACCCACATTTTTTTCCCTCAAGTTGCATCCTATTAAATTAATATTTTATTAGGATATTAAGCTACAAAACTCTTGACTAAGCGGTAAGATTTAACAATAATATAATTTAGATAAAATTTTATCATCTAAGTTTTAGAAATTTAAATTATACTCTAACTAAAAACCTATTATTATTTTTAGAACTTATATATAAGCCATGACTTTTCGATACAATCTCTTTTAACCAATAAGTCATCCCTATAGTGGGTTCTAATTAGCTCAACTAGTAAAGTATTTGATGGTTGAATAAGAGATCTGTGGTTTAATCCTTAACTATACCAAAAACCGATTGGTGTTTTGGTCTGATTGTAAATAACCATCATCAGGAGCAAGCGCCATAGATTAAAACTCTCTAAAAAAAAAAAGCTATCCCTATAATTAAATCTCATACAATACACCCCATGTTGTTGTATATATTTTTTCCAAAATGCAACTTACGTTTATATTTTAATCTAATAAATTCATCTTGCTTATTGTTCTTTACTTCTAAATTTGTGTGCATGATATTATGCCAAAAAAAGCTTACTATAAAGAAGCAAAACAATGGATAACCATTTAAATTCTTGGTTCTCTTATGTAATATTTTATTAATTCTTTTATATTCTCAATTTTTAAACTCTTTTGTGTATGATTTCATTTTTGGTTTTGGTTATTGTATTTAATTTGTGTATGTGTTGATTTTTTCAATTAAACTATCACTAGGAAAAAAGTCAATAATATTAAGAAACTATTTTGTTTATTATTGTTTGTGTTAGTTAGGACATAGATTAAACATAACCCAAATAGGAATTATCAAACTCATTCCATGTCTCATATTAAGAAATTCACACAAAACATAAAGAGAATTTTAAAATATAAAAATAGATAAACACGAATAAAGTCTAAATTCTAAACAATTAGAACTTAAAATAATAATTTTTTTAATTTTAAAATTATTTACTTATTTTATAATTTATTATTACTGTTTATTTAATAATTTAATTTTAACTATTTTAACATTTTTGAGTTTACATATTTACTGTGAATCAGGGAAATCCTTTAATAAAACCCATTTGACAATCTTCTTTATAACGCTCTCATTTCCCTTCCTTCCCCCTACAAGCCACAGCGGACTCAAAGTCACACACACACACACACTGTCTCTACTCTCTGCTCCTCTCTCTCTCTCTCTCTCTCTCTCTCACACACACACACACAGCGATAAACACAGTTAGCTTGGAAGAGTGCCCAGAAGTTTTTTTGGGGGACTCAGAAAATGGGTCCTATCACGCTATCCGCCGATGTCAAAAGCTCTTCAGTTTCAGTTGCTTCATCAGGTAACCCCGTTTCCTCAATATCTTTATTTATTGTTTAATACTATATGATTTTCCAATGTTAATGTGTTCCTTTTTTTTTTTTAATTTTTATGTTGATAAAGTTAATGTAAATGTGTTCAGTACTATGATGTTAATTACATATATTTCATGACATCATGTGAATTGTCACGTTGTTGTTGTTTTTTTTTTTTAATTTTTTTTTATTCCTTCTAATGCCCACTATATTGTACATTGATAAATTATTATTTGTGTCCCAAAAGCCTTGGTCCATAGTAAATGGTGAATTTCTACTTGAAATTGTTGAAGTGGTTGACTGCGAGTGGCAGAGAAAATTTGGCGAGTCCATGAGTGTTAATTGTGTCCACCACTAGCAGTCGTAGAAGATAAATTGGCAACATGGTTTGGACTAAGGATCAAATGTCCTAATACCATGATAAACTATCATTTGTCGTAAGGCGCCAGCGGATAGGAAATTTAATCACTTAATTATTATTCTATTTATAAATTTTGTTCAACCATACATATTCTTCTTCTAAAGGGTCTATATCGGTAATTCGTTTAAGTTAAGCCATTTGCATAAATTTCAAGATTTTTATAAACCTCAACTTCTTGATAGCATTGATTTGCATGAGTAAGACATAAACTGCTACAACAAAGGTTGTGTAATTTGCAATTTTTCCCCCCTCAATCACCTTCAGAACACTCAAGTCGAGGGAATGAAAAAGGGCAGAGGAAGACCTACAATAACATTAATTAACAAGTTGTATTGGTTGCAAATTTCTCTTAAGCCAGTTGTGGTTTTTGGCCAAGCCAGAACTTTTTGATACCATTGACTTACACAAGTAATACCTAGGCATTACAACAAAAGTTGTGTAATAGAGAGTATGACTTCAGATATAATAGAATGGTCAAACAATATACATGTATTTGACCCCAACTAGTATGTTAAGGATCCATAGTCTACCCCAAAATTTTGGGACTAAAGGCTTGGTTGTTGTTCACCATCAAACCTATGTATATGTGCCTGTGTGGGCTAAAGACAATAGATGATATGAAGAATACCTTA
>NW_027069483.1:711382-768042 GCF_002906115.3 Quercus suber
CTGAAACATACTGTTCAGGTATCACCTTCATATTAATGCGACTAGAGAGTTAAGTACGGTGCATTTAATGTGAAGGTAACAGCTTTCTCCTTAGATATTTTAGGGTACTTTCTCATTTGATGTCTTTGCCATGCTTATTTGCACCAATAGATCTTCTTGGAATATTGCCTTAATCGGTAAACTACCTCTTCGAACTTTAGCCTTGGTCCGTTGAGGGGGTATTTGTCCTCGGCTCACCCTGTTGAGTCATTATGGACAAAGTTAACATCTCCATTGACCATCACACTCTCTTTTAACATAAATCCTTCTTCCTCTGACAGAACTGTATCCTCAACTTGGGCCATAGGCCCAATATCCAAATAAATAATGAATTTTTAGGCCCAACATCCCTACAAATACTTAATTATGAATTATAATTTTTTTTTTTTTAAAGAAAGGGAAATACTAACGAGTGCCCTCAAGGCACTGGTTAATAATCTATTTAGGATATGTTTGGTACACTTAATGAGAATTATGACATAAATTGTAATCTTGATTACTAGTAATAAAGTGTGTTGTAATGTAATAACTAAACTTATTCATTAGTTTGGTTGTGAGTTATAATATTAGAATGAAACTTAACATTTATTTTAGAAAATATCTTACTCATACAATTATATCTTTTTAAAAATTGTTATTTTTAAATTTAAGAGAGATATGTGTTATTTTTTATGATTTTTATTTTTATACTTGTTAGATATATATAGAAAGTTTGTTTATTTGGAAATATAGTAAATTTTGAAATTATTGCACTTATTAAGGAATAACTAATACAACATTTTAAAGATGAATAGTTATTCCTCATTTTGAAGAATAGCTATTCATAAGAAATGACTATTCTTTGTAATAAAAACATAACCAAATAAAAGAATAATTAAACCATAGGAATGACTATTACATTATAACATCTATTACAGTCTACCAAACACGCTCTTAAAGAAAGTTTTTATGGGAAATGAAAAAAAAGTAATTAATATTTTGATAATTTTTTTCATTTCCCATAAAAATAGTATCAAAACTTTTCTAAAATTGATTATTAACCAGTGCCCTAAGAGCACTCATTAGCATTTTCCAAAAAAGAAAATAGGTCTATAAATAATTTATTTTTGCAAAAAGTCATTGTGATTGTGTGTTCTTATTTGTGCATATTGTGTGTTCCTATAGTTCATATTTGAGCATATTTTGATTTTGATTTTTTTTTTTCAAAAAGTAAAAAAAAAAAGAAAAAAAAATCATTTTTTAGAACAAAAAATGTCATTTAATGAAGTTCAAACTCCAAAGTCCAAACACCCAAAAAAAAAAAAAAAAAAACCTTAGCCTAGCTATAAAGGGGAAAGAACCACATCACAACATTTCTCTTCTTGAAGAAGGAAGATACCTAAAGCACTAAAAATTACCTAAGCTCCACAACCTAAGATCACAGGCCAAGAAAAAAAGGGGGACAAACATATACGTACTTTACAAAAGCTACAAATATGGCTGCCAATAACTATTAAATTTCTAGCCCACAAGCTAACCAATAAATGTTCTACGATTAGCTCACCTAATCTCAGAGGAAAAAATTATGCTTAAATCAATTTCAGACCATTCCCATCTCTTTAAAAAAAAATACAAATACAAATACAAAAAAATACAAAACAAAACGTGGTTGGTTCCATTCTTCTATGACATAAATTTTTATTGCAGAAACAGAACACTACAAAGATAGAACAACCTCCCCCTTGATAACAGCTTCAAAAGAGGGGGGAACAGCAATCTAACTCGAAAGAGCCGAACGCATTTCTTTGTTGTAGCCTTCGTGGCTTTCTTTTGTGAAATGAAGATGTTTACTTTATTCAGCCAAAAACAAGAAAATAAAAAAAAGAGCCAAATACATTATAATGAAGAGGGCCTCTCTATTTCATGGTTAACATTTTATACCACTTTACTTTTTTGAGGGTGATAGTTATATACTTATGTTTATGGAACACACAATTTTGAAATTGTGCTTTAAAAACATAATTTCAATTATAATTGTGAAGTGTATATTGTGGGGGAAAAGCCCAACCATACGTAGTGGGCCTAGAGCCCAATGTGAAGGTTATTGTATGTTTGAAGAGGCTAAAATTGTTGAGGGGTACTTCCACGAAAGAAAGATACTTAGGAGCGAAGAAGATCCGTCCGAAGAGAGCATCAGTGTTCCGAAGAGATCATTCTCCTCGGATGTAAAGATTCTTGGTCATATAAGTATCTGGGGGGTTCGAATGAGTTTACTAATGACTTCAGCAGTCTAGATAAGCTTTGGACATGCCTTGGAGATAAGAAGAATGGAGAAATATCTAAAAGGAAAAACTGCCACCACCGTATTAAATGCACTGCAGCAACTTTTTGGCCGCATTTATGTGGAGAAGACCCTAAACAGTATAACCTCAGCTACCGCTACTCACAAAAAGCTGAGGAAGATACATGACATGACATACACTCAAGTAGGACCTAGTGAAGAACAAGTGGACGATGGGGATGATGGAGGAGGTGCTATATAAAGAAGAAGGGCTCTAATGAAAAGGGGAGAGAAAAAAAAGGAGGAAAAGAGAAAAAAGAAAGGTTTTACTGTAGCCCTAAGAATTGTAACCAGTATTCAATTTATCATAAGTCTTTTCGGATTTCAGCTTATTTGATCTTTACGTGTATTTTTATGCTGGTTTATACTTGGATGTTGTAATCAACCGTTGTGAGCTCCACAGTCAACCTAGCTCTATCATCCACACTGTACAAATTTATTTTTTGGACTTGGGTCAAAATCCTAACCCTACAATTAGCGCCGTCTGTGGGGAGAGCTTGAGTAGAAGTGGAAGCAACAGTTGATAATGGCTGAACCAGGTCAACAACCAGCAGAATCTGGGGCGTCCCAACACATAGACCATTTTCTCAATTTAGAGCCGAGACAAGATCGTGAAGGTAGCGTGCATACTACGCATCCTGAGCGAAGTCAACCGCATGGAGGAAGTCACATGTCTCATGCAGAGAAGAACAACATGCAACTGGAAATTGAGAGGCTAAAGAGGGAGTTGCGCCATGCAAAAAGAAAACGTATTTCTTTGCATTCTGATGAGGATTAGGGTGACGAGTAAGATGTCACTTACGAGCAGAGATCTCGAACACCAATCAGTGAATCCTTTTCATACAAAGAGGAGCACTGTCGCAAGAGGCAACCTCAGAGCCCATCATGTGGAGGGGTAGGAAACGATGCCATGAGCAAAGCTTTGAATCAAATCTCTAGGTCACCCTTCATGCACAGGATCGAAGGAGCGAGACTTACTCAGCGTTTTAACCAGCCAACTTTTATCATTTATAATGGTAAAACGGACCCTATGGAGCATGTGAGCCACTTTAATCAAAGGATGACTGTCTACTCCAGAGATGAAACTTGATGTGTAAGGTCTTCCCCTCCAATCTTGGACCGGTTGCAATGAGGTGGTTCGACAGCCTGAAAGCAGATTCCATTAATTCCTACAAAGAGCTCACTCAAGCTTTTGGTTCACGTTTTGTCACATGCTGAAGAGTGGCCAGGCCCTTGTCTTCTCTGTTATCCTTGAGCATGCAGGAGGGTGAGACCCTGAAGGCGTACTCGGATAGGTATTGGGAGATGTTTAATGATATGGAGGGCAATTTTGATGCAATGGCCCTCGACATGTTCAAGCTCGGCCTTCCTACTGACCACAATTTAAAGACGTCCTTGTCTGGTAAACCTGTTACTAACATGCGTCAACTCATGAACCGTATTGAAAAGTATAAAAGAGTTGAAGAAGATCAGCAACAAGGAAAGGGTAAGGACAAGGTAATCCCCCAAGAGAGGAGGGATTTCAGGTCGGACCGTTACAATAACAACAAGCCACGGAGAGATTTTGTTGGGCAGTCAAGATCAGCAAATGCTCAAGCAATCAATACTGTGTTCAAGGAGCCAGTCCACCAAGTTTTGGAAAAGATCAAGAATGAACCATTCTTTAAGTGGCTGAGTAAGATGGTGGGGAATCCTGAGAGGCACAATCACAATCTCTATTGCCAATATCACCAAGACCATGGGTATACCACTGAAGATTGCAGAAGTCTGTGGGATCATTTGGACCAATTGGTCCGCGAATGTAAATTGAGGCACCTCTTGCATCACTCTAGTGGCCGAGGAGGTCAAATGAATTCCTAGCCCCAGAGGAATGATTCTTCGAAACCCTCATTAGGAACTATCAACGTTATCTTCGCAACACCAGGAAGAACAGGGTCCTGGCCATCCAAGGTTATGTCAATAGCTCGGTTACCGGCAAGGGACTTTGGTCGAGATCCAAGGAGAGCTAGACCGGTTATCCAACCAGTTTTAGGCTTTTCAGACGAGGATAAGATTGGAACCATCCAACCTCATGATGACGCTTTGGTAGTCACCTTTAGAATTGGAGGATATGAAGTGAAGAGGGTAATGATGGACCAGGGTAGTGCGGTGGAGATAATGTACCTTGACCTCTACAGGGGGCTGAACCTAAAACTTGATGACTTAACACCATACTGTTCTCCCTTGGTTAGCTTTGAGGGAAGAATCGTTACCCCGAAGGGCCAGATACGGCTGCCTATACAGACTGGCTCGGAAGTAGTGAAAGTGGACTTCATTGTCGTAGATGTGTATTCCTCTTATACGGCAATTGTAGCCAAACCTTGGCTACATACGCTAGGGGTTGTTTCCCTACTTTGCATCAAAAATTTAAATATCCATCCAAAGGGCGAGTTTGTGAAATCTGTGGAGATCAATCCTCGACTAGACAATGCTTGGTGGCTGCCATCCAGCACAAGCCCGAAATAAAGCTATCCCTATAATTAAATCTCATACAATACACCCCATGTTGTTGTATATATTTTTTCCAAAATGCAACTTACGTTTATATTTTAATCTAATAAATTCATCTTGCTTATTGTTCTTTACTTCTAAATTTGTGTGCATGATATTATGCCAAAAAAAGCTTACTATAAAGAAGCAAAACAATGGATAACCATTTAAATTCTTGGTTCTCTTATGTAATATTTTATTAATTCTTTTATATTCTCAATTTTTAAACTCTTTTGTGTATGATTTCATTTTTGGTTTTGGTTATTGTATTTAATTTGTGTATGTGTTGATTTTTTCAATTAAACTATCACTAGGAAAAAAGTCAATAATATTAAGAAACTATTTTGTTTATTATTGTTTGTGTTAGTTAGGACATAGATTAAACATAACCCAAATAGGAATTATCAAACTCATTCCATGTCTCATATTAAGAAATTCACACAAAACATAAAGAGAATTTTAAAATATAAAAATAGATAAACACGAATAAAGTCTAAATTCTAAACAATTAGAACTTAAAATAATAATTTTTTTAATTTTAAAATTATTTACTTATTTTATAATTTATTATTACTGTTTATTTAATAATTTAATTTTAACTATTTTAACATTTTTGAGTTTACATATTTACTGTGAATCAGGGAAATCCTTTAATAAAACCCATTTGACAATCTTCTTTATAACGCTCTCATTTCCCTTCCTTCCTTCTACAAGCCACAGCGGACTCAAAGTCACACACACACACACACTGTCTCTACTCTCTGCTCCTCTCTCTCTCTCTCTCTCACACACACACACACACACAGCGATAAACACAGTTAGCTTGGAAGAGTGCCCAGAAGTTTTTTTGGGGGACTCAGAAAATGGGTCCTATCACGCTATCCGCCGATGTCAAAAGCTCTTCAGTTTCAGTTGCTTCATCAGGTAACCCCGTTTCCTCAATATCTTTATTTATTGTTTAATACTATATGATTTTCCAATGTTAATGTGTTCCTTTTTTTTTTTTAATTTTTATGTTGATAAAGTTAATGTAAATGTGTTCAGTACTATGATGTTAATTACATATATTTCATGACATCATGTGAATTGTCACGTTGTTGTTGTTTTTTTTTTTTAATTTTTTTTTATTCCTTCTAATGCCCACTATATTGTACATTGATAAATTATTATTTGTGTCCCAAAAGCCTTGGTCCATAGTAAATGGTGAATTTCTACTTGAAATTGTTGAAGTGGTTGACTGCGAGTGGCAGAGAAAATTTGGCGAGTCCATGAGTGTTAATTGTGTCCACCACTAGCAGTCGTAGAAGATAAATTGGCAACATGGTTTGGACTAAGGATCAAATGTCCTAATACCATGATAAACTATCATTTGTCGTAAGGCGCCAGCGGATAGGAAATTTAATCACTTAATTATTATTCTATTTATAAATTTTGTTCAACCATACATATTCTTCTTCTAAAGGGTCTATATCGGTAATTCGTTTAAGTTAAGCCATTTGCATAAATTTCAAGATTTTTATAAACCTCAACTTCTTGATAGCATTGATTTGCATGAGTAAGACATAAACTGCTACAACAAAGGTTGTGTAATTTGCAATTTTTCCCCCCTCAATCACCTTCAGAACACTCAAGTCGAGGGAATGAAAAAGGGCAGAGGAAGACCTACAATAACATTAATTAACAAGTTGTATTGGTTGCAAATTTCTCTTAAGCCAGTTGTGGTTTTTGGCCAAGCCAGAACTTTTTGATACCATTGACTTACACAAGTAATACCTAGGCATTACAACAAAAGTTGTGTAATAGAGAGTATGACTTCAGATATAATAGAATGGTCAAACAATATACATGTATTTGACCCCAACTAGTATGTTAAGGATCCATAGTCTACCCCAAAATTTTGGGACTTAAGGCTTGGTTGTTGTTCACCATCAAACCTATGTATATGTGCCTGTGTGGGCTAAAGACAATAGATGATATGAAGAATACCTTAGACTTTGTTTTTGTAATCATTGAAGAATACCCACTTCTTAAAGTAAATGTTTAAATTTATGTATGATGTGGATGACCCCTTTAAATAACAAATTCAGATTATTGTAATATACAAGATTCACAATAATCTTCTCCCAATTCAGCTAGAAAAGAACAAGGTGCGATAGAAAATAATTTCCTTATTCATGATTCACTTGAGTTTTATTAGAGAACGTGTAAGCCGGCCATATGCACAGGGTACTGCTTTTGAGAACTTGCACTGTCAATTAGCTATGTGCCATTAGGGAAGATTTTTATCCACTTCAAATTTACGGGAAAGTCCCAATTGGGATCTCATATTTTTGTACAATTTTACCTATTGATGTGGATACCTTTTTAAAAAAAAATTATGTATATTACCTTAGTGACATTTTTTGTACTCTATTCCTTCTTCTTCCTCTTTTTTACAAGGTGATATGCTCTTGCAGATGCATGTAACAAGAAAATGCGGAACTCAATGCTGGAAAGAAGAAAGCCTTTTGCATCAGTCAGTACGGGAGAAGAAAAGCCGTTTGACTTTTTTCGTACTTTATTTGGTATGGCTCAAAATTGATGTTGAAGATTGATATTGGCAAGGGTTCAAGGTGTTGAATGTTTTGGTGTTAACTAAGAATAAGAGTTTTTTTTATTGGTATATTACACGTGCACTCACTCGGTCTTGAACCCATGACCTCACCCTCCCCTAATACTTATAGGGGAAAGAGGTGCCAGTTGATCTAGAACTCATTGGCATTGACTAAGAATGATACTGACTCTCAAACTTTTAGTTGATTAATATTTTGAAGGACCTCTAATTTAAAATGTATCTTTATGAAACCAAGTTTAAATTGGGAAGAATTTGTTGTGCAGGTAACAGTTAGATTCTTGTAAAACTGACAGCAAATTTTAAAAAGGTTCAATTACAGGTATTGGACATGGTATTCTTTTGCCAACCTAGGAGAATAAACATAAATTATGAATAACATTTATTTTCTCAATCAGTGTAGGAATGGTTTTCTATATTATTCGCAATAATTTTTTCTTGAGAGAACATGGAAAGCATGTGTAAGGCCGTAGCCCCTAGGGGTTGACTGGAGGGAACCCCAAAGGCCTTTGCTTTCCTAGACTTTGGGATAGATAGAGGAGGGGGGAACATTTGCTTCTTCCATGCTATCAATTTCTTTGAATACTTTAAATGGACAACTTGCCAGTGCAAATAAATTTATTGCATGCACTGTTCAGATTCTAAGTAGTCTGGTGGTTAATTTTACAGAGGGTTTTATAGCTGGTGGTACAGCTGGTGTCGTTGTGGAGACAGCTTTATACCCCATTGATACTATAAAGACGCGGCTGCAGGCAGGTTAATTATGCATATTAAGTTATAGTCAATGTTTAATAAGAAATCTATTTTACCAGGTTTTTGGTGATTGACTGATGTCAAATGCTAAGTTCTTGGTACTCTTCCAATTGTTGCACAGATGTGGGCTCAACCTCGCAATCACTAAGATAGAATTTTGAATTTCTCTTTGATATTTTCAGCCATTGATTATATGATTTTGATTTTCTCTTTGTCTATACATAGAAGAAGAAAACATTGTTGTACAAAGTTAGGTTGCCCACTTTAGAAAAAACACAGAAATTACATCTTCTTAACTACTAGTAGCTCACATCTAGAGAGCTCTTTGATTTCATGTGTTCTTTTCTTCTTTGGAAGGTAAAAGCTTGAGATAAATACCTTACCTTAGGCTCTCAGTTTTTTTTTTATTTGATTTGGGGGGGGGATTTGCCTGAGTCTGATGTGCAGAAGGTACCTATACCAAATAGCAAAAGGGGGTATATTGTTAATTATGATTTTATTATTCCAAGGTTTTTCTTTCCTCCAGAATTTCTTGACCAAAGTGTTTCTAAATTTAATATTTTTTTTTTTTTTTTTTTTTTGCAGGCTGCACGTGGTGGTGGAAAAATAAATTTGCAGGGCCTTTATTCTGGATTGGCTGGAAATCTTGCTGGTGTCTTACCGTAAGTACTTTTTGAAGTGCATGACTTCCTAAATTTCTAGGATTCCTAACTTCATATGTCAGTATCCATGTTTGTTCTTGCCAAGAGCCTTGTAGCTCAACAGGCACATCTTGGTGTTTCCAATAGACGCATCTAGGGTTCAAGTATCCCTGCCCCCAACTATAGATGTATATATAAAAAAAAAAGTATCCATGTTTGTTCTTATAGCTCCCTTTTTATGTTACTTATGAACTGATCATGCACAATAGAAAACTGATCCCAGTTTTGAAGCTGGAAATGACTCAAGTTGTGCTCTTCAGACATGTTTGTTTGTTTTCTGATTGTCATGAAGTTTCATTTTTAGTAAAAATTAAAAATGCTTCCTGATACATCTATAAATTTTCACTGAATGTGTCATAAGTGTGATTGTCATCAATCTCCTAGGGCTCCAAATTTTCAATAATGTAATGGATTCTCAACAATTCAGACCATCAATCTTCTGCAGACTTTCTAAACCTCTAAATTCTTATTTGTCATCCTTAGAGAGAGTTTTAATTCATTAAGTTCAGCATGAATATTATGGAACGAACATCATCATAAGATAGAATATTAACTATATAAAGTATGCCTTTCTGTCTCCCCCATCCCCCTTTTCTTGAACTCACTCTACTTTCTCACTCAATAGCATCATTTGAATTTTTGTTTTTGAAAGGGTGTTCTGGTTTTGCATCCATCTTTTTTGGTCTTTATATGTGATGGTTGATAGCTTCTATGTACCTCTTCAAACTGCTTATTGATTCATTACACCTGTAAATATATAATGTAGAAGTAATTTCATCATCTTGACTCCATGTTCAGTATATATTAGGAAACACTTACTTTGCGTGATGTTGGTATTGTGATTCATCTTTTACATTTCTGGACCAATTCTACAATGTCACTGTTGCAAGAGGACTACTTTCCTACTATGCTTGTAGAATTATTTGTATCATCACAGCTCAATATTGATTATATTAGGAAATGGTTACATCAATGATGGCTTTTAAATGCTCTATTTTTTTTACATTTCTGGTCTTATTTTTATGATGTCGCTTGCATATGAGGACCACTTTCCTGAAGTGAGCTATTGACAGTCAATTGAACTTAGCATTTGGTAAATTTCTTTCATTAAAAATTGAGATAAACTATTAGCTACTTTAGCTTTTGCTTCGTGATTCTTGATGTGCATGAAACATGTAGCAATGTGAGGTGCGGTTCAAGGTAGTAGTTCTTACATTTCCTCTGCTTTTTCTGTGTCCCCCCTTGGGTGGGGGGTAAAAAATCTGTTATGGTATTTTTCCATCTCATGAAGTCCCAATGTTATGATTATGATGGCATATTCCTCTTTGCTTTATTAGGTGTTTTTCCCTCTCTTGTTTAGGATGCCCCTTCTATGAAGAGAGGAGTCTTGGTATATTATTGTCTCTAATTCTTCACAATTTTGTGTGGATTTTAGGCATACAGATGTCTCTCAATCTTGATGAATCTAATGCTTCCTAGCCATTAATTAATCATTAATCATAACTTGAAGAAAGTTAATATGATTTCACTGGTTGGTAATAAAGGTGTTGCAAAGGAAGAAGGATACTTAGGATGAATGACTTGTGAATAAATAACATATTATTATTTGGGTATAGTTATTTGATTGACTATGGTCCTCTGCCATTCAACTTCCTTTCCCCTTTTTCTTTTCATGAGAGGTCTTGCTGATAACCTTCCAAACTGCTTATGCCGAGTCTGGTCACAGAATCATAAGAGAAAAATATGCAAATGCTAAGGTGCTGTAAGCTGTCTAACATATGTTATCGTAGAAGAACCGCAGATTGTTAAATAGTTATGTATAGGCTTCTTAATTATCAAAAACATTATGTATAGGCTTCTTAAAAAAAGGGCATAACAACCTTTTAAATCTGCATACTTTTAAGGTAAAAGATGATGAAATTTAATCATTATTATTCAAGCAAATGTTGGAAGCGGGTGGAAAGGCGTGTCGTGTTGGCTAGTGTGACACACCAGTTTTATAATAAAAGTGTCTGCAAGCTGTAGTTATCAAAACATCTTTTTTCCCTTACTTTCTTAGGGAGTTGTTTGCTCTAAGAAAAGGATATCTCTTTGTAGCATCCAAGTTGTATTGATAATCTTCTTTTATGTGCAGGGCTTCTGCTGTATTTGTTGGTGTTTATGAACCTACAAAGCAGAAATTGTTAAAGTTGTTTCCTGAAAATCTTAGCGCTGCAGCTCATTTGGTAAGAGCTTCTTTAATTTCCTATTATCATGAATATATTGGTTTGGCTTGGGCACATGACCAATGAGCATCTTCTCAACTTATTATTTACCATGACCTCTCCTAGACCCTGCAAATGTGGGAGCTTTGTGCAGTGGATATGACCTTTTAAGACTTGTCGCAACACAAAGATTGTTACTTATGAAGGTGTTAGTATATTATGTTAGTTGAAGCCCCAAACACATTTTTGTTAAACAACCTCTAACTTTCTAACACTTTCACGATGGGACCAGAGCGTGTTCTAGTTAATGATCTAAAATAACTGTTTCATTAGCCTGTAGAAAATCGAGATACATGCCCTGTCTTTAGTAAACTTCCTGAATTTGTTTGTTGCTTGATACTATAGCTGATAGTTTGACCGTGTAAACTGCTCTGGTTGTTGAACTTTGTGTAGACTGCAGGGGCTGTAGGAGGCATGGCTGCTTCTCTCATTCGTGTTCCAACAGAGGTAGGTAACTTTTTACATCCATTTCAATATATTTAAATGCTTTACGAACCCCCTTTTTTACCCTTTCAACTCCTCAGGTTATTAAGCAAAGGATGCAGACTGGGCAATTTACTTCAGCTCCTGATGCTGTCCGCCTTATTGTCTCTAAGGAGGGCTTCAAAGGACTGTATGCAGTGTGTATCCTACCCCCACCCCCACCCCCTACCACCTCCATTTCCTTTTTTGAAATTTCTTTTGACACTATTCAAGTACCCCTGCCTATAATATTATGGAAGAATTTCTTATTCTTGGTTAAGGATCTAAAGGGTTCTTTCTAAGAGAGAATACACCTGTATTGTTGAGTGACTTCTCATGTGTTAAATGTGGCATTAATATGTGACCTGCATGCCCTCTCTCCTTTTAATTTTGCAACTTTTTGTTGTTGTTTTGTTTGCATACGTGACATTCATTGTTGAGATTGCAGGGCTATGGATCTTTCTTACTACGAGATTTGCCATTTGATGCTCTTCAATTTTGCATCTATGAACAACTTCGGATAGGTTATAAGGCAGCGGTAAGATCTTCACCATGTAGCATTTACTGTTAACACATTTTGGAAGAATTTGTTTTCGCTTTATGTTTTTCATTCCCTCTCTGAGCGTCAGTGTTACATGAAATACTGAATATGTGTGATGCTTCTATTCCAATGCCATTGTAATTTCTCTGATTGCAAGATGCTGTGTTACTTTTAACGCCCCTCTGTAGACGTTTTGTCTCTGTAGCATGAAATCTAGTGTTTGGAGTCCCTTTCACAATAACCTTTGAGTTTTACCTGCAGTAGAAAGTATATTAAGGTTTAGCTGTGTCGAGTTTAGAAGTTTTTATTTATTTTATTTTTAAAAAAAATTCATAGGGAAGAAATGATGTGCAGGTACAGCTATATACTTATCCGGTTATCCGGGAAAAAATAATGTATAGCGATATACCCAAAAAGTTTCCCAAAACTGATTTTTAATTGTCTATCTATGAAATCATACATATTTGATGGTCTACTACCACCAAAAGACATCCAATAGCAAAGGGACCCAACAAATTGGGATTTAAACCTCTCTGTAGTTAGATCCTGACTCCTGACTGTCAAAGGTCCTCCTGTTCCTCTCTGTCGGAGTTCTCTTGAACTTGAACTTGGTTGACTCAAGTTAAGTTGGGATTAGCTAAAGTAGTTAAAGAAGGCATAGGGAGCCCTTTTACTTGTGCGGGGTTATGTAAGATGATTTATTCTGTACCAAATAAATGAATTATCTCAAATTAAACTAAGCTTAGCTTACTACAAATTGGCAAGGATTTTGCCATTCAAACATTTTTTTTCAAACCAAAAGGATTGTGCATATTTCTCAACATTGTCTATAAATATGTACTATCAGGACCTACCTCTGCTATTTGATGCAAAAATTTAAGGTACAGCCCATTTCCAAAAAGCTAAAAAATAAGTTGTATCATTTCTCTCTCACTCTCTCTCTCTCTCTCTCTCTCTCACACACACACATACAAACACCCCCACCCACTGATAGCATGGTAGCCCTGCTAGTGTGCATGCTGTTGTGCCTAGCATTCACAAGGGGTTAGATGTCTTAAGCTAGTGATCATTGACTATTTATCCTTATTTTATTTTATTTTATTTATGAGGATGATTGATAATTTCAACCTGTTTTTATTTTTTCCAGGCACAGAGAGATCTAAATGATCCTGAAAATGCCATCATTGGTGCTTTTGCTGGTAAGAAGACATTTAAATCATGTTTCCCATATGCTTTCATTTCAAATTAGTCATTCATCTACCTTACATATGGATTGAGAACTTTATATTTTTCCATCACTCTGAGAAGGGCAAGGCAAATCCATTCCTTGTTAGTGTCTCTCATCAAAGATGTTTTATTCAAATGAGATTTTTGGTTGCTTTCATCAAAGACGGTGTATTCAAATTTATATATGCATGAGCATGTATGTGCGTCTTTGATGCAGGACAAAAACGAGACAAAAATTAAAGAATAGAATATAAAGGATACGTAGCCTAAAAGTCAGTACCTAGGTCCTAGGCTTGCTTGAAGTCAGCACTAAGCAAGAGAAAACCTCTAAGAGTCAGTATTGGGGTTAGTTGGAGTCAACACCAGGCCATTGGAAGATTTGAAGAAAGATTTTATTCATCACAAAAAATCTCTGCCCTTAGAAGTATGTCCATAGGAGCATAATACTATGCTTATGTAGAATAATAGCTTCCAATTCTAATTGACATAGGCAAACCCTAAATCTAATTCTAAATGACTAGGGAAATCCCAATAATTGAAGTATAAAATAAAAAATAAAAAACCTTGACTCTAGGACATTAAATAAAAATACTGATAAGCCTAATTAACAACTTTTTTTTTTGATAAGTAATAGATTCATTGAAATCAAAAAGAGAGGAGCACCGAAGTACATAGGGAGTATACAGGGGGGAACAAATCAAAAACGAACATTACAAAAATCAAGAAAATCCAAAATAGAAGAAAAAGGATGGTTTCTCCACACAGAAAACCAATCAAGTAAGGTTCTAAAAAAAAGAAGCTTGAGATCAGGCATGGAACGCTCCTTGTCTTCAAAACATCTACTATTTCTCTCCTTCCAAATACACCACATCAAACAATGAGGAACAACCATCCAAAGATCTCCATTACGGTGGCGACCAAAACGACCTTGCCAGCAAGCCAAAAGCCCAACAACAGAGAAAGGCATAACCCAACAAACTCCAAAAAGCCCAAAAACCATATCCCACAACTCTAGAGCAACCGTGCAATGAAGGAAAAGATGGTCAATAGTTTCACTATTACACTTGCACATGAAACACCAATCCAAAATGCAAAATTTTCTTTTCCTTAAGTTGTCAATAGTCAGACATTTCCCCAAGGCTGCTGTCCAAATAAAGAAAGCCACTCTAGAGGGGATCTTCTGCTTCCAAATGCTTTTCCAAGGGAAAAACTGCTCACTATGGCCAGCTAGGAGATGGTAGTAAGCACTTACCGTGAATCCCTTACTCTTACAAGGCAGCCAACAACTCTTATCCTCCCCAATCCCCCTTACAGGGGTGCAATAAATGGAATTGATGAAACTCGTGAAAGCTTCCAATTCACGGTTATGCACCTCCCTACGGAACTGAAGATCCCAGTGAAGAACTCCATTGGTGAACTTCATAAGATCCCCTACACTTGCCTCTTTGTTGCAACAAATCCTATATAAATCAGGATAACGGTCTGCAAGGGGAGAAGATCCACACCAACGATCAAGCCAAAACTGCACTTTTGATCCATCTCCAATTTCATATAGAATAAACCGAGATAAGGAATGCCACCCTCTTCTAATATTTTTCCACAAACTAACACCATAAGGACCAGGGAAAGAGCTAGAACACCAACCGCCCCCATCACAACCATACTTCACCTCTATTACTTGACGCCAAAGAGCATCCCTTTCTTGCCCAAATCTCCATAACCACTTCCCTAATAACGCTACATTGAAGGTTCTCAGGTTTCTAATCCCCAGCCCACCTGAAGAGAGCGGAGAACATACTGTAGACCAATTAACCAAATGAAATTTGGGCTCGTCTCCTAAGCCACCCCACAGAAAAGTCCTACTACATTTCCTCAAAACTCGGGTACTAGGCAGGATTAGGTTGTAGAGGGACTTGGTAGCACTGTTCCCAAGATATACCTTGAATAGTTGTCTTCAGTTTTGTTTCTTTTACATTCTTTAGAATCTGAGATGTTGAAAGCATGATAATGATGCATACTCATGCTTCCTGCAACCATGATGTTACTAGTTTCACATGCACAGGGAATTGGTGCTGGAATAATATCCAAGCTTCATTAGTTTTTGATTGAGAAATACCACATGTTCCCTATGTACTATGTACCCTTTGTTTTTTAATTAATTAAATGGCGTTTACTTATATAAAAAATAAAATAAAATGATTGAGAAATGTTAAGCATGATTTGTATATATCTTGATTTCTGTGTGTAAAAATCCACGTAGTCTTCATTGTTTTTTCTTTTTTTTTTTCATTTTTTTTTTTTTTGGGAGAGCTGGGACAATATGCACCTCCCTGGTCTATTATTTTCCCGTGCCTTTAATTTAAACTCAAATTGGACAAGTGGACAAAATGGACCTAAGTGGACCAAATAAACAGAAATGGACTGATTGGACTGAACTGAACCAAATGGATCAAATTGAACAGAAGTGGACCGAAATAAATATGATTATGTGCACATATATTTAAAAGTCTTATTATTAGTTTAACCAAGAACCGTGATGAGATTATTACACTCCAAGCCTCTAAGTCCATCCAAATTGTCACAAAGGACGCCTCTTGCATGATGTTACCGGATATATAGTAAAAAATGAGTGTTGCAATGGGTGGGGTAGATTGAATTAACTTTATTTATTTATCAATTAAAAAAAGGTATGACTTAAAGCTTCAGGGATCAAATCTAATGTATACGAACTTTTTTTTTTTTTTTGAGAGAATCAGATCGTTATTTAAGAATTAGATCTGAAGTATATAGGAACTTAATTTATGTATTATTGTGCATATCATTAATTAATCATGAGAATAAAAGACCCTGTATTAAACCGTTACTAAAAATATAAGAAGAATTTGATTTTATAAAAAAAGAAAAAAAAAGAAAGAAAGATTACGTGAGGCAGATACTTTCGTCAAAGATCTTGGGCTCAGCAATATTATATAGGTATATGATATTGATATGAACATATTGTACATTTCTTACAAAAATGAAACAAGCACTCATTTTCGATGGGGATTTACAACTAGCCTCAAATTGTCAATCAAAAAATTAACTGGGAAAAAAAAAACAAAAAGTGCAGAGCTAAATCAAAATGATGTTACAAAGACTTTGCTAACATGACTAATTGTCCTAACCTACATATATTCTCCAAACTTCTTTCTGCTTCTGGCTGGTCCAATGAAGCCGAAAAAGAATATAAAAATCGTTAAAAACTGTGTTGACTAATCTACAACTATCACAATTTTCATATAACCTGCTTAAATTTCCTTTTTTTTCTTTATCCTTTTTCCTTTCTTTTCTTTCCCCCCTTTCCTTCAACTTTTTGGATTCTCTTCCCCACACCACCATTCCCCAAATCACAAATCCTGCCACAAGCTCACCAAAAGAGATTGAGAGGATTTTAAATTGTCGCCATTTTGTTATCACCATCTCAAGATCAATATTATAATCAGCCAAAAAATCTTGCCATTAACATTTACTTCACATCAGTGGGAGGTAAGCCCCACCGTGCCCTTTCCTAAGCACAAGTGGCCCGGCATTGTCAGGGACTTTGTCCAATGCCTTCACGCATGCATCATTCACATCGTTAAATCCAGTTGCCACATTAGCCAACTGCAACCGCAGCCTCAGATCCCTAGTTCTCCTCAACAAGCATCTAAATGATCTGACCAAATATTTAGCCCATTCTGCAGGCATCCCTCCTCCAGTTAGCCAAACAGAAAATTGGGACTGGTCCCCTCTGGCTGCAACCTCAGCCCTGTAAAATCTTGCAAGCTCAGCAAGCATTGAAGGCTGAAGAGGAAGCACAGCCACAAATTCAGCTACAAACTCTTCCATTATCTCTGGTTTGAGCATCTGATTCCAAAGAACCAAAGCCCATTCACTTGGCTGGTTAAGACCATAGGCTTCAGCAACAATTAAGGCCTCTTGAAAACGGGACTGCTCAACTAGGGCGCGCCTGGCATTGGTTTCAGATCGATACAGCCACTGGAAATCTGGCATTCGAATTTGAAGGGACAAAAGGGAAGCCTGAGCACAAGCTCTTCGTGTTTTATTGCCAGCATCAATAGAAGAATGAACTTCAGCAGCTTCAATGTAATAGCGCATGGCATCTAACAGATCTTCATTCTGGTCCTTGTCATAACGCTGGAACCACTGGTCACAACACTGCTCTGCTCTTGACTCTAAATGAGCAGCTGTTTCATGCTTCATGTCAAAATGGTTGTAGACCTGTGAAAAAGATGTGCACATTAATAAAAGAGATGACATATTACACAACAACTTGTTTCTTGGCTTATGCCAGACTCGAGTATTTATGGAAAGCATCACTGAACTTTGCTATAAGAAATTTGAGAAAAAGACACCCTTAATTTCACTTTTATTAACTGTTATTCAACCTGCACTAGCTAGAGGTTAAAAGTGTTACTACCTAATTATCTCCACAGTAAATTAATAAAATAAAACAAACAAAACTTTGACAAATGAAATTGTTCAAATAGAATATCAGGGAATCATGATTAAAAATACAAACCATTGCAAATGCATCAAGGTCATTTGGGTTAAACTGCTTCAATGATGTGAGAACAGCCATTCGAAATCCCCTGACGGCCTCAGCTGTGCTAGAGTTCGTGTCTGCAGCAGCTGAATACTTCTGAAGAAGAAGATCCAGTTGACCATTTTCTATAAGAATTCCCAGAATGAAATTTAGGGCATGGAAGTTTCCAACTCCAGTTATTAGGCGAGCCAAACATGAAAAATCACCCTCAGACACATAAGCTTCAACCCTTGTTGCAGCAAGGGCTACAAGAACATCAACTCCATCAAGACAAGCTGATGATTTGTAGAAGTGGTGAGACAGAATAAGAAGCTCAACCTGAAAACATAAATTCCCAAACGGCAAAGAAGTGTAAGCTAAAAGAGAGAGAGAGGGAGGGGGGATAGCTCCGTATTATGAGAAAAATATATATAAATAGTAAAATCCTTTTTTTTTTTTTCCTGGTTTATAACTTAGTGTTTTCTTGTTGGTTCTAACACTTTTTAAGTTACACATGCATCCGTTGGTCATAAAACCAAAACTTTACCCTCCACTCTGTTCTTATAGGTGGAAAAGATGTGAGTCAGTCCATTTTCTTGCTGGTTATTGCATTAGTAACCTTACAGAAAATAATGCAATATGAATAGTCAAAGTTATAGTGTTAATAATGGTGCCTGATGAAGAATCAATTAACAAAGCATGCTAACAAGACTGATTACAAATCTACTACATGAATCATTTTCCAGAATATAATGTCCACATTCATGGTGATGCTCATAATAGCAGGAATAGCAATATATCGATGATGACAATAATAACTGATTGTAATAATTTTCTTGAATAACTTCTCATAATATCAAATATATCCAATTTTGTATGTTGTCATGCTAGATAGACCTCTATCATATTTGGCACAGTATGAACTATCAATGTGTCACTATCACAGAATACCTCACAAGCATGTGGTATCTCTTGGCCAGTAATCACCAAACGCATCAACGCATGGCCAATTTCTGGTTCGGAAGGACAGAGCTCTGCCCACTTCAGGAAGTCCGAAAATCTCCACAGTAGGGGAGCAGGCCCTTCATCCTTTTGAGAATCCATATATCCCCCACGGTGTGCTGCCAATAGGCCCTGGAGTACATAAAAGTAATGCAATATCAGCACTACACATAAATTAATAGTTCCTCTCCTCTGGCCTCAAAAAATTAAGAGTGAGAATTTATTTTCTGACTACATCTCAGGGAAAGTAAGCTTGGACAAAATTTCTTTAATATAAGGTTCAAATTCAAAATGGAAATTAAAAGATCCTAACTGATTTCTTTTGTCCAATCTGAGTAGCCAACATGGAGCACATCCAGAAACATGCAGGTTTAAACATGATCAGTCCATCAAGAATAAAGGCCTAGCTTAGATCCAGCCCAGGCCATAAGGCATATTGTCACTCATTTGTCCACATAAAATTGTGACTTTCATCCACCACTAGTGCAATGACAAAATACTAATAAGAAATTTTGCAACATGCCAATAAAAATAAAATTTAGAGAAAAGAGTAAAAACCTTTAAAAATGATTCTGCAAGAATTTGAGCAATACTAGCAGCTGGCATTGAATGAGTTTGCACTAGGAGATTTGCCTCCTCAAATGATTCTTGTGCTTTAAGGGAAAGCAGCTGTAGTAATTCAATTGGCTGCTTATCAAAAGCCTCTGAAAATGAAAGGCCCAAGATGGTTGCAGCTTTAACAACTGCTATTATTCTCTTACATAGCCCACGTCCACTACCTTCAATGAAAATGGTTGCTAAACTCTCCAAAACCTATATTTGCACATTTAAAACTACATTAATATGAGGATTTTGCAAACTGAGAAACAGACAAAAAGGGAGCAAACTACCAGTACGTCATTAACAAGGCAACCTTGTTTACAAAATATGCACAATGAGACTCAAGGAAGCAGATGACACTACGAGAACAGGAGACTCGCACAGAGAGAGAGAGAGAGAGAGAGATTTGAACAATAACCTGCAGTGTGTCAACCTTAAGTTGGTCAGTTGGTAGATTACATGACTTAATAACAGAACGCATTTCCTCATCAAGCATTGATATTGAAACTTCTCCACTAGGAGTTGAGACATCTGCAAGCTTTATGGCAGCATCCACTAAAACAAGTTCAGGAGGTACTTGTGCAGGAGAAAGCTTATGTTGGAGTTGCTTGGCAGCAGATATTTGCCCAAACTCTAATAGAGAAAGGACAGCTCTTTCCAGCTCAGCAGGTCCAACACTGTCCTCCCACCTTGAAAATGACATTTCCATTTTAAAGTTGTCTTCTTGCAATGGCAAGTCATTGCCAAATTTAAGAGGCCCAAAGCCATCATCAGGATCAGTGCTTTTATCCACTGAGTCTGCTAGTGTCCGTCTTAGTGGCATATAGCCTTTGGCCCTACGTTTTGCCTTTGTACTGCCCCCTGCTGCAGTTGGAAAGCTTGCATCCAATACTTGGCTCTTGTGATTTGTCTGGTTATTTTCCCTTGCATCGTTTTTCTCTAAAATCCTATTCCTCGTTGAATTTATATGATTATCCATTTTAGTTATTATACTTGCAGTCCTATCAATAATACTGGAGCAATTTTTAATAACAGTCTCCCGAGTGGAACTGGTTAAATTGAAGTCTCCTTCACTCTTCACCTGAGCTTCTGATCCTACTGCTAAGAGCCAAACTTTAGTCTCAATTTCCCGCAGTAGATGCAACGGATATACTCTGATAAATTTATCACCTATGTCAGATTTTAAAAAAAAAAAAAATTCAAGATCTGAAGCAGCAAGTAAATTTGGTATAAATAACTTACGGGTTAGACAGGGTTATCATCCCACTCAACCATTGTAGAGCAAGCAACAATAATTCATGAAGCTCCCTTGCAGGGAGATCTTTCTCCACAGCTTCTGCATGTTTAAGGAAAAATAATCCAGCCTACAAGCCACATGACAGCACTCATCAAATACACTAGTCATCAGAATAACCAATTTGGTTGAAGACTAATAAACCTACCTGTAAAGCAGGGAAGGAATATCTTATGAACATTGCCTGGCAGTGGCCCCATAAAGCAACTCTCTCCTCTGGGACATCCCAAAGAAACTCCTTCCATTCAGCTACCATAGATTCAGCCTAAAGTTGAAGATTGAAATCGTAGGTGATAATCAGATATGAACGCTATAATCAAATATAAAGGTGCACAAATATGAGAATGTTAACTATTTTCTGAAGAACCTTGTGCAAAATAACTTATTTTCATATTTCTATAGTTCTTATAACACACAAATAAGACATAAATAACATATTTTCCATTCCCACACCCTATGGCCATGTTGAAAGTTGAAACACGACATGCCTTACCTCATGATACAAATCATAAATAAGCTATATCGGAAGTCTAGGAACCTATCACATGAGTTATCAAGAGACTGGAAACACCTATCAGAAAAATCTCGTAAGCACCGTGCGAACATCATGCTACAAAATAGCTTAAGAGAGAATGGGAGAGCAGAAGGACTCTTATAGAATAATAGGTATCAAATTTTAGTTTAGATGTACATTAAAAATTATCAAAGCCTTTCATCCCTGTCATACCAACTGCAAAAAAATCATTAATACATAAACCTTTAAACTCCTAAATGAGAGACGCTTGCCCAAATCAGGGAAGTTAAACAGAATCAGAAAAGTTAAAACAATGCATGCAACATGCTTTACAACCCAAGTAGGCAGGGGCAAAATATGGTACCTGGGTCATGGTAACATGATGAACAGTAGATTTCCAAGATCCCCCACTGGCCTCCAACTGCTTGGCCCAGTTGCGTGCTTGCTCCCAATGCCCATTCTTTTCTAATGCTGTTAAAAGTGAAGCATCATCTAGAGTCTCATTCCCAAGATGTAGACCATCATCCTTGCGTAATGAAGGCTCTGCTAAATTAATTTTCCAGTAAAGTCGTCGATAGTGTGTTGCCGCAGAACCTCCATCACCAAAGTCAGTAGCAGAAAGAAGTTGTAGCAAGCATCTTTTCTCGTAAGGAGATGGACAAGTTGAAAGCATAGCATCGGCAGCTTTTATAGCAGTGGAGCTAATCCATGAAGTCCCAATTTGCCCTTCTCTCCCTATATTTGCCTGTGCACAGGCATGTTCTTCCTTAATTCGGGCAGAAAAAGAACCCAAATGTGCCGAAGCTTCAGAAAGGCGCATTTGTGAAAATGCCTGGGAGAGAGAAAAGAAGGATCAATTTCTATATGAAATAATCCCACTGAATTTATATTCAATATCAAATGAAACATAGTCAAAAAATATATAACTATATAACTTGAACATGTCTTTTAGTTTAATTGCTTATGCAGCACCATGTGATGCACCCAATTGATATACTGGGTCAATCCGGGCTTTAGAAACAACTATAAGAAGCTTCAATTGTGGCTAGACTAATCTTTTTGGGGTATAGTGCAGATGTGACTAGTGCTTTTTCTTGAATAATTACAAATGGTATCAGAGTGAACCTGGCAACCATGTGTGGTCTCGAAAACATTGCCCAACAATGTAGGCCCTGACGAGGAAGTCAAGGATATACGTGGGGGATGGATATTGTGATGTCCCAAATTGATATTGAATTAGTTGAGTGTGTGTTGTGCGGGAGGATACTAAGCCCCACATTAGGCATATGCTAGGTTAATCTAGGTTTTATGAACAACTTCAATGAGCTTCAATTGTGATTGGATTAGTCCTTTTAGGGTATTGCATAGATGTGACTAGCATTTTTTCTTGAATCGTTACTACCTAGTGAGTTTTGAACACACAACTTCATCCTCCTCTAATTCTTATGGACGAAATAGCGTTAGTTGAGCTTGAGCTCATTGACAATAACTTGAACTAGTAAATATAAAAAATAATAAATAAATAAAAAAGCTAAAATTGAGCTTTGTGACACATAGTAATACCATTTTAACAATAAATTAAATGGTTGGTCAATGTGGTCATTCCACAAAACTTATGACAAAATTGACTTTTATCTACCCCCATGCCACCCCCCAAAAAAAGCCATGTTCACACCAAACACCATCACATTCCCTGTATTTCCCTCCAGAGTTATCCACAATTGAGCTAATGCACTAAGAAAGACAAGTTGAAGAAACTATTTTTCTTGTTTAGTTAATGTCTATGTATTACAATCTTAGTTAACTTTTCCTCCATAATAATTCACATGAAGGTCTATTTTTAGCCACCCATTGGACACTGATCTGATCAAGACTATATAGCACTGACTAGAATAGAAACTTTTGTGTGTCTTTAAAAAGTTATGAGAAGTTGAGGACACACATGCCACCAGACAGAGATGCCTTAAGAAGGGAAAGGCACCTGAACTTTTATTTTCTGTAGCTGTTGGAAAGAAAAACAAGAACAGTAATTAGCACCATACTCTATCCTTCTACATTGGCCATAAAAGAATTGCTTCATTTCCAAAATAAGCAAGTAATCCTTTGATCTTAAACCAACAACTCATCCTTTCTACAGGTCCTGGAGTATTTCGAAAGAAAGCAATAAGTTATACTTACACACACATCCAGTTGATCTTAAACCAACAACCTCACCTTCCAGCTTCCTCTTACAAAGGGAAGAAGGGTCATTTGAGCTAGAATGCATTGGTAATAAGCCAAAGAAATATTAATAACATTTTGGGACTCAGTTTCTGCTGGGAAGATGATCAACATTGCATCTAACATATTCAAGACCCATAATAAAGTGAAAGTCCCCCAACCAAAAGAATCAAGAGACAAATGGAAAAGCTGGGTTTAAGTTTTTTCACAAACCTGAAGAGCTCGGATGAAAGGTAACAGTGAACATGAAGGAAGGAACATTTCAAATGCCCTTAGCAATGGCAGGAACAAATGTTGTTCACATAGCACTGCAACCATCTTGGAAAGAGAAACAGGCCCTTCATCAAAATCACTTGAAACATTAAGATGTTCATCAAGTTCCACTTTTCTTTCCTCTTCAGCAATAATGCCTTGAGCAACAAATGTTTTTGCACTTGTAGAAGTACTTGAAATATCAGATGTTGGGGCAGATGCAGGATCAACTGATTTTGGGGCCATAAGCCGCCTACGTTTTGGGTTACACCGGTTGTAATGGAATGTAAGGGCTCTATCAGCTGCTGGTAGAGTATTAGTAGCTTCCACAGCTGCTCTAACATGATCTGCAATCTGGGAAGCAATATCATTCACCTTAATGGATGACGTTTCCCTGTAGAGAATGTAGTTGCAATGAGATATAAACATCAGAAGTATGCACATGCAAATTTTTCTTGGGTGCGTGCGTGCGTGCCCGGGGGGGGGGGGGGGGGGGGGGGGGGTTGAGGGGGGGTGTTGTTGTGTGTGGGGAATGAAATGTTGTCAAAACATAAAATCATGGAAGACTTTATTAATATGGAGATATTGACAGTAACCTTGCTGCAGTAATTTCCAGCCAAACTGTTAAACAAGACAATGGAGACACATCAGGAAAGCATGACGCAATCATGGCCAAAATCGACCAGGACAAGTCCTTTGCTTTCATCAAAAGGGCCTCTCCAGGTCCAGGATTTTTCTGCTTCTCACACTCAGCTAAAATTCTGAAGAGTTCAATTGGGATACATATGTTGTCATCTGAAAAGAAAGTTTCACTCCCTTTTTCTGTAGAATCTGAATATGATGAAGAGCTTGCTTTTTTCCTTGACTGCATGCCTTTTAGAACTGTTGATATATGAATTTTGAGACGTGGATCACCAAACTCCTTTGATGCCTGAAACACGTAGAAGGATAAAAATGGCACAGTTTTGACTAGAAATTTAGTTTTCTTGAGGTTCTGAACGAAAATATCTGCAATAATATCAAAATGGAAGTACTTACTACTTGCAATACTGTGTCAAAAAGGTATCCTCCAACCTGAGCTTCAGCTAAAAACCCAACCTTACAGATGAAAATGGCAATGTAAGGTTCAAAGTTAAAATCTACAGATATTATGAATCACAATAGAAGGGAGTGAGAGATACCCAATCATTATCTCTTGCTAATACAGCAAGGTACTTTGTACTCAAGGGAAGCTGATGCATCTGACAAAAAACAGTAACTAAATTCCAATGCTGGCTTGCAGCTTTCTGTTGAGATCTTAACTCAGTTCCATTACCGTTGCCGCTTAATAGCCAAGACCCACATGTGTTTCCTTCCATCACTGGAAGACTAGCCTTTTCCAAATGTTGTAGGACAAGCACAAGAGCTCGTTTACTAGTAACTGAATTTGGAGTTCCTTTTGGCTTAGTTTTGATAGCACTATCCTGGTGCAGATAGTCATCGGCCAAAGCTCGAGCAAGAGAATGTGTTATATCACTTTCATGAGATGTTGCATGAAATGCAGAAACCTTCGGTGAAAGTTGTCTAAAATTCTCATTGATTTCAGTGGACTTGTAAAAGGAAGATATCCGTCTCAAGGCAGCAATGTCTATACGAAGCATGCTGGCAGATGACCCACAAAGTTCAAGGAGAAAGGCACATGAAGCCACCAACACAGAATCCTCAAAATGCATAATAGCAAGGGGCACGACCTGAAAAGTAAAGTGGGGCAGGAGGTCAAGGCATGTTTCAAATAGATGCAACAAAATTAATTCTCATTAATTTCAAGAATATATCTAAAAGAATAGAAAATTAACACCTACAGATGCAAGAAGAGACTCTTCACTTTGTGTTAAAGGTGCAAGAAGTGCTTGCACATCTGATTGAACATTACTTTGTCCATGTGCTGAACCACCACCTTGCTCTTTTGATTTAAAATTTTGAACCCTAGCAGCAAGAAGCTGGTTAAAGGCTGCCAGTGCACGTCCGCGATGCAAGTGATGCTCCAATCCAAGTCCAGTTTCCTGAAGGCAATAAAACCTCTGTCATGAGAGATAGCTACAACAAAAACCATAGAAGCGATTCCAGCAGCATACAGCTAGCTAGTGAGAAGCCTGAGAGTAACTGAGACACCATCTAGATAGGGTACTTTGCACTTTTGATTATTAGCTTTAAAGGTGTTTCAGCTATTGAAGTTTCACCTACACAACAATGTTTTTTTTCCATTGCTGAAAAGGCTTCTACTTACACATTTCCTTCTTCTGAAGTTCGCAAAATCACTAATCAACCCTGCACTACAGGTAACTTCGAACAATCTAAGGGATTTAATTCTGCAACACCACCAACAGGAAGGGAAAAAAAAATTACATTCCCACCCTTCTAGCTATAGGAAGGTTTTGCCAATGAGTTCGAGCTCAAATGGCACCTCCTTCCCTTGTAAGAGTAAGGTAGAGGGTGAGATCATGAATTCAAGACCCACTAAGTGTGTATGTAACTAACTAATTTAAAAACAAAAACAAAAAACAATAGAAAGGTATTACTTTTTAGAACTTAGTTCATATGAAGACTTATGGCATGTTTGGATGTTTAAAAAAGGAGGGGGAGTAGAGTAGAGGGAGGGAGAGTAATGCAATTACCTTGTTTGGAAGTTTTTTAAAGAATGAGGGGGAGGGGTTTGGAGGAGTTTGGAGGGGTTTGGACTCCCTCTAGCCCCCCAATTTTAATTCCCCCAAATTGGAAAGATTTGGAGGGGGAGTAGAGTATATAAACTATTGACCAAGTAAATTACCTAATTCACCCTTATTATATTAACAAAATTACACAAGGGGAAGGGCTAATTACTCCCTTCCCCCTTGCTAATTTTAAAAACATCCAAATAAGGTGGAGGTGAATCATTCTCCTCTACTCTCCTCCCCACTACTCCCCTTCCCTCTACTCCCCTCTACTCTCCTCCCTCTCTAAACTTCCAAACAAGCCATTAAATTTTCTACAATTGCTTCCAGCTTCCAAAACTCCCTATAACAGAGACCAGCACCATAACCACCTTAGAAGCATGGACATGGACACGACACAGTGGTGATACAATTACTTAATTAATATCTTTCAATATATTTTATTTATTTATAGGCATATTTTATGGTTAGACTAAAGTACAGTTTTGGCACTTAAAGTTTGGGGTGTTAGTCATTTTGTCCCTCTACATTTCAGAATTTAAATTTTGGCCTTCATGTTTGATTTGTTTTCATATTTGCCCTTTGCATTTCAAAATTTTCATTTTCATTAAGGGCTAAAATGAAGGGTCAAAATGAAAATTCTAAAACGTAAAGAACTAAACAAAGAACTGAATCAAACATGACGGGCCAAAATGAAAATTTTGAAATGTAAAGGGCCAAAATGAAAACAGCCCAAACTTTAAGAGCCAAAAGTGTACTTTAGTCTTATATTTATTTTAAGTTTTTAAAATAGATATCTATCAAAATATTTAAAAAAATATCTGAAACCAAAGGATGTTTTTTTAATTTTATATATACATATATATTCCTTCCAAAACTCCTGGGACATGTATGTAGGAGCATCCCTGGTGCATGTGACAGAAACACGTTTTGTCGGGGATTTTGGAGTGTCTAACTGTGTTATGCTTCATGGCCACAATGGTATCCCATGAACATACAGACTGCAACCATGTTGAACACCTTGTCCTTCATGGCCACTATGGTATCCCATGAACACACACAGCCTATGACCATATTGAATTGAGGTCACAAATATGGAAAAGGGTTTGATAATGTGGCATTATTTATGAGCAGGGTGTGGGTAATAGGAAAAAGTGACCATGGCTATGGAGTTTGGTAGAAATCGTTCTACCAAACTTCTCCCTGTATCCTAAAATAGCAAAGCCATCATCCACACCAACACCAAGAAACCCACAACTCACTCCAATAATCATTAACAACGCCAAGCCACATTCCATTTCAAACCAACAAGCATCATAGCCAAATTTCATGCCAACCCCATTAACCCTCTATCCCAATCACTGACGCCAACTTTCTACATCAAATGAAAACTTGAATTCAACTTGAATTCTAATACTTCATATCAAAATCCCAATTCTTAAATACCAATAGAATGAATTTTGCAAATATTTGCAACCTTTTTGTAACCAAAATTATTTCCAGGATATCAAAAAACATTAGAAAGCCAAAAACAAACAAACAAAGAACCAAGAATTTTTCCCTTCCCCAGGAAACAAGCCAAATATTGGAAATAGGGGAAAAAAAGCTAATGCTAAAATATATTATTTGCTTTTCACATGAAACCACTTTTCAAACCCACTCAAGATATTTTGACTATGGACATTATGGATTTTCTATTTCTAAGCCTTTTACTTAAAGGGAAAAAAAAATTTAAGAGTTCACGGCGTCCTGTGAAAAAAATTATGCAATTGATCCTTGCGGGGGTTTTGGATGAGACAGTAAAATATTTTAACAAAAACAGGATGAGTGAAGGCAGTACACACACGCAATTTTCCACTAATGTCTTTTAAGTAGGTAAAATTGTAAAATGAAAACTTCTAATCCATCACATGCTCATCGCATGACATTTCTGTTACTGAAAAAGAATTATTAAAAAAGAAGGAAGAAGGAAGAAGAAAGAAAGAAAAAAGAAAAACCAGCACAATGATGGAAGCCTCTAGTACTAAATAAAAGAATCCAGCATTTGTATGCTTTTTTATCATGGGGATGATAAGGATTTTGCATGTCTAGTTCAAGGGAGTGAAATGTCATGAAGCCCTTTTAAATATGTTTTTTTTTTTTTTAATAAATAAATATTATAAAAAAAAAAAGTTTTCCTATAATTGGAAAATTACACATACACCTAGTGGGTCTCGAATCCATTACCATACCCACCATCCCATAATATAGGAGGAAGTGCCACTCAAGCTAAAGCTCATTGGCACCTTCTCCATTTAAGTACACAAATTCATGACTGCAACTCCGCAAGTATGAGATTCATTTGCAATTGCAGTACATGACAGATTGCATTTCTGATTTGGATGCTTACAAGGCAAGGAAAACTTTTCTTAACAACTCATCTAAAATTTTATTAGCAAAATTACAAATTACACACCCTCTAACTTTACCCTGTTTTCGATCCAGTTCTTTAAGGGTTTTTTTTTTTTTTTTTTTTTGGAGTCCTTTAACTTCCATTCATTTCCAATGTAGTCCTTATGTCCACCTCTATCCAATCAACAGCGTTATGTCCACCAAAACAACATCATTTTGGAGAGTGAAAACTGAGAAGTACTAAAACTAATAGTGAGATTGGATAGAACTAAAAAGAATGATTAAATTGAAACAGATTAAAGTTAAAAGAATGAAATGGAAAAAGGAAACTTCAAAGGAATTAACTGAAAACAAGTCAAAGTGAAGAGGGTGTAGTTTGTAATTTCTATAAGGAAATAGTTCAAATAGTCCTGAATGTAAGACAGAGGAAACCTAAACTAAGTATCTAAAAAGAAATATGAAGCACAAACCTCAAGTGAAGAATTATAGAGTTCCTCTTCAACATGCTTTTGGATAGTTGCTTCCCAGGAGATTGCACTGATCTCAGCATGTTCATCAGCATTTATGAAAAAATCAATGTCTCTATCTAGCAGAGATTGTCCTACAGGCAAACCTGAAAGTGATTGCCATCCAAGAGGACCCTGAAACATCATGCAAACTACATGACATGATAATCCATTCATATAAAAAACAGGAACATCAAAGTAAAACACCTAACTGTTTATATAGGGAAATTCAGTTTCAAAGCCTAGTTTAGTGAGAAACCTGACATTGTATAACTTTTACTTGAAGA
Organism: Quercus suber; assembly: GCF_002906115.3. Classification (NCBI taxonomy): domain Eukaryota; kingdom Viridiplantae; phylum Streptophyta; class Magnoliopsida; order Fagales; family Fagaceae; genus Quercus; species Quercus suber. The sequence continues at coordinate 741,150 of NW_027069483.1, forward strand.
GAGAGAGAGAGAGAGATAGCAAAACTCATTGAATAAGTTCAGTGAAACATAAAGGAGAGTACAAAGAGACCTGGACATAAAGCTGTATCAATCTTCGCACAGCCTTAGGAAACCAGCAAGGCAGCATTAGTAGAAGTGAAGTATCACGTCCAGAAGAGAAGAAGATGTTGTCTCGCCAATTTAGATAATCCGATAAAGCTGAAGACCAAATTGTAAATTGTAATGCAGAGTGCAAGAACTGTATACGTCATACTAGAAATTTCATCAAACTAATTTAATATACATTCATGAAAGAATAAACCAAAAAAAATAAATAAATAAAAGCAAAAGGCTAACCATCATTTGCTTTAGGGCCCACAACATTATAAGTTGTATCATTTCCAAAACATGCACCTACAAGCGTGCGCCACAATGTTGGGAAACGCTGAAGAGTGGGTCTAAGATTCTCTAAGGTGCACTGGGCAGAGGAGCTACTGTACCGGTTAACACTGCCAGAACTCAGACAATTTTGAATTGGTGCTGGGGCATACAATAGGGTCGCTAGAGCTGCCAATTCCCCCCCTCCTTCCGCAATGTCGTCAACAGTACGAATTATTTCATCTATCTCTAGAACACTCAGGTTACTTCCAGGAACTAAATTATGTGACATTATCGAACGAGCATTAGAAAGTGAGGCGTCATATTCACGCCCCTTTACTCTAGATAAGAGCAACCATCTTGCCCATTGACAATCTCCCTACGCAGATAAATTGTATTGAACGAAAAACACACGTTAGCCCATACTCATATTATCAGAGAGCTCTTGACATGATAGCACACACATGATACATGAAGATCAAAAACTAAAAATAAATCAGGAGGTTTAGTGAACCAGAGAGGAAAATTTTTGAAGGCACCAACTCTTTAGAATTAATATATGACATTGCTGTAAGTTTTCTGAATTTCTTTAAGACATTCAAGATCTCTAGCTTAAATGATAAAAGGATGTTGCAGAAACATCAAAAAATTTAAGCATTTTAAAATACAAAATTAAAATATTCAAGATCTCTAAATTAAAACGATAAAAGGGATGTTGCAGAAACACCAAAACATTGAAGCATTTTAAAATCCACTACTAATATCCCAGGACTGGTATGTTAGATTCAACATTTTAGGCATCCAAACCAGTGATTTTGATAAGAGAGAGAGTAATTCTGTTTATCATCAGAATTTAGCTGCTATCTCTGCATTCAGTTTTCATATATTAAAAAAGTTAAATGGATTCATTTAGCCAAAAAAAAAAAGGTAAAATGAATTGAAAATACAACCAGCAATACATAGATATCTTATTAACCTTCAGGCACAAAAACGTACAGATAGCCAACAGAGGGGATTGGTGAAAATTTGTGATGTATAAAACTATTAAAAAAGACCCAATATAAAGAACAGTAACACTCACTGGATTTGTAGAAACTTACTGCAGCTTCCTGTAATGAACACAGTGAAACATTATCTAAAACCAGCTGGTGATGGTCAAGATACAGGTCCAGAAGGTTTGGCAAGTTATATTGAGCACAGTGGTGTACAAGTAATTTATGCAAAGCTTGAACAGTATCCACATGAGAAGTTTCACCACCATCTGAGAATTTTAAATCCAATGAACTCCTAATGTTATCATCTTCAACAGGAGTCTTATATCTGCTAACGATGAAGCCTGAACGAGCCAGAAGGGGTACTATCTCTGCTGTGCCTTCCCAGTATTCCTTCATAAAAATGAATTTCTTTGCAAGCTTCTCCTCCATAAGCAACCGTAACCAGATGGAGCACATAATATTCGCTGACAACCTGAAAATTTTGACATCTGGAATGTCCATGCACACAAGATCCAGTTCTTCAAGAGAGCATAGGTAATTGCCATAATCATTAGACCCCCTATTGTACCCAGCAGTTGAAGCAGGCTGCAAACTATCTAAACTGACTTGGAGGTTTCCGCTTAATAAAATAGATGTAGGAACCAGGTCCAGGAGTTTAGACACTTCTTCCCAGTCATTATGGCATATATGGTACTCAAGTTGAGATTCCCACAATACATGAACACCCATAAGAAAAGATTGATCCAGTAGTATCTGTGCAGAAAGAGATATATAAGTCCATGGTAAAAAGAAAACTCAAACATGCAAGAAGGGCTTTCAGCTCTAAAAGAGAATCAATAGAAAAATAAGAAACTCTCTCGCACATATTGCCAATGTCATTGAATGTTCAGCTCAAATAAGTCTTGATTTATAATTTCAATAACTCAAAAGGAAAACCCTTAGAGTTGATATAAATTCATATAGCAATCCATATTATGGCCTTGTATGGCACTTGCTTGTTCCTACGCATTTCCACACCAAAAAGAGTGAAAATGAAGAAAACGGAATGTAGCAAAGAATATAACATTACAAAAACAAGTCCTCTCTTAGAAAGTTCCTATTTGGCTTTAAAATTTTATCTTTCTTCTTTTTCATGTCCAAACAATTTTAAATTAAAATAAACTGACAAACAAATCTGCTTCCATATGGCCGTTGCATGAGAGTTTAACCAAATTCCCACAAATTTGCTGGCAAGAGTTTTGACTTAAGATTCCATAAACTACAATCTGTAAATCTAAAGTAAGGGTAGGAACAAGAATGGAACATAAGTTCCGCCACAGAGAGAGAGAGAGGTATTGGTAATCAAATTATATTAATAGGTAAGTTAAGTTTAGGGGCTTTTACACAGGCTTTTTTTTTTCTTTTTTCTTTTTTTTGATACATAACAAAATATTTTATTGAATAAAGACTACGTGGTGACGAAAGAAGGTATAACTTGTACAAATCTTTCCATTTTCCAAGTTGTTAGGTGCTCCATTTTATTTTCCCGCTAAGGCCGAACATAAACCAATGCTCAAGAGACAGTTGTCCATATACTGATAAGGGATGTATGGATTCTCGAGAGATAGTTCTCCATATATTGATAAGGGATGTATCGATTCTCGAGAAGAGAGGTGCCGTGGTGGTCCCCCTGGACCACTCGGCTACCACGATTGAATAGAAAGTTGGATCTGCATTGAATATCACCTGAATTGCCCCATCTATCCTCTTGAGGAAAAGTTTGGTTTCAAACCCCAGCTCAAACAATATAAGTACGCCGTGCCAATGTGCCTTGGGTGATCCACATCTCAAGGTCCGGTTAGGCGCTAATAAGCACATTGAACTATCCATGTGGCTAAGAGTTCTCACAGCCCAGGAAAAACGACACAATTATCAGGGGTGCATAGAAATGAACACAAAGGAGTCTAAAGAATTACATTGGTTATGTACAGAAATATAATGATTTGAGAAAATCAACAATGGAGCTGCTGTTAGTAAAACCCCACGCCTGAGACCAATCAAACAATGATCCAGCAAACAATTCTATCAATTTTGTTCCAAATTTTTCCACATCCTCAAATGTGCGGCAATAATTGATTGAGCAATTGATAGATAATCCAAGGGTTCAGTTCCCAGGGAACCTTATGTTCATGCCACAATGTCCAAATCAAACATAACAGGACAATGTTCCAAATATCCGAAGAATGACTGCCCACCCAATTATGCCAAACCAAACAGAAGGTCAGTGACCTTCGATTAGGAGTTTGTTTACAGGTCAACGTAAAATTTCTAGTTCTATTAATAAAATTAAGGTCTATAGTTTACATAAATTTGTGATTGGACTCAAATAAAGGAGGTTGATTAATAGAAAATTTTGAGTGTTTTGCAAAGTTTTGAATTCCATTTCGGAGGCCGCTCCGGATTGGCTACTGAATGTGTGCCGGTGCAATGTTTTGGGATTACGCACCGGGTATATATTTTATTTTATAATAATAATAAAATGACTATTATTTATTATTATTAAGCTAAAGTTTTTAAATTGATTTCTTCCAAAAAAAAAAATATTAATTGATTATATATAAAATTCTAATGAAAGAACTCCTGAAATGTGTAGGCATGTTTTGTAACTACTTACATTCAAAACTAATTGGTTTTATTTTGTTGGAAACTTAGAACACAAGCCGGCTGTACAATAGAAAAAAGGAAAAAATCAAATATGATATTATTGTAAATACGCAAAGAAAATAAGGGTATTTGTAAAGCAACTTTCCCAGAAACTTCTTTTAACTTAAATATTCAAAACTTCATCACTCCCAAGTCCCAAACACGTGACTCACTGCTCCATCTCTCCTCTGACACTACTCTTCTTCCTCTTATTTTTACTTTTTCATTATCACAGTCTTCACAAAACCTTTTCAAACTTTCTCTTCTCATCTTTTTTTCTCCTTCTTTTAGTTTAGACTTTAGCCTCTCTAACCTTCTCGCTGAATCAAAAGTCAAGTGCTGAGCAACTCATAACATTTGGACCTACTCATTCCCCATGATCAATTGAGATCAAGTACACAGAATCAAGCAAATCAGCAAATAAGGCCAGCTTTTTATTTCAGCCCGGAACAAGTATTTCAGCCGGCACAGGCCGGAGTTTGAAGTAAAACAGAACAGGGGGGTTAGTTGCACCGGTCTACCCACTGGAATGAAAAATTCCAGCCATTCCGGCCAGGACGACACGAAATTCAAAACATTGGTGTTTTGTGTGTTAAGGTACGTTGACCTTGGTGAGCTCTTTCTCACCTTCTCTTCTCTTTGCCATTGCATGACCATTCACACTACTGTTTTCGTGCACTGTTCACAACATGTGGGCATATTCAATCTTAGTTTTTCTAACATTTATTGCAACCCTAAATCGAATAGTTTTCACTCCCTACTAAAACCATAGACATTCTTGAACCTAACCAATCTTTCTAAAGTTCTACACCCTAAACTCATATATTCTCCTACCCTAAGCCTACCAAAAGCACTCATAGACAAATTCTCCAATTTTTCCTACTTTAATTTGGTATGAGAACTGAAATCCTGCAACAAGTTCTTTGCTGAAAATCTTTTCTATCAACTGCTTGACGAAGTTTCTCATTTTTTTTATAGGTAAAAATAATTTTATTGAAACAAGACTACCTCATGAAAACAAACACGAAGTAGCCTAAAGAATTACAATTGGAGGATATCTACATATGGATCGACTCTATGAAGGAATGAACAGAGTTACTATCAGTGAAACTTGATACAAAAGACGACTCACAAAGAAAACTAATGAAGGATGCTTGACGAAGTTTCTCATCTAATATAATGGTAAATAACGCAGCACTAGATTCCAAGTTCAAGGCTTTTTCTTAAAAAGACAGACAATTTTGGATCAGTTGAATGAGAAAATGAGTTCAATAAAAGCAAATCTGGATTAATTATCCATTATATAGAATTGTCCACTATGATAAACTTTGAACCACTAACTCTCCAACCCTTAAGCCTACCACAAGCGCAAGCAGACAGAATCTGTAATCTGTCCCACTCTTACATCATGCAAGCTCTAAGTAGGGACCAGGTCAAAGCTTATCATAGCATTAAATTTTCCTTCCACTCAGGTTACAGCACAACAGAGAGCACTTTATTTAAATCAATTTATAGAGCATCTCTCAATGTCAATGATATTATCCACACACACAAAAAAATGTATCTCTCAATGGTAACAGAAATTGAAGAAAGAAATTAGAAGTAACTTACACGATCAACGGTTCTTTGATCCCAGGCGTTAGACCAAATAGCAGCAGCAGCCCAGTATTTAGCATTAGCATTGACTTCATCAACAGAAGAGCTTTGATTGACATTTGTCCATGACCCTACGACAACTCCATCAATCTCACCACACTCGATGATCAGATTGTCGAACAAATGTGAGCGCAATAGGTGCAAATAAATTCCTTCCGGCGAATTTGAACTTGATGAAGTTCTCATGAATTCTTTCTGCCGGTCAAGAAATGTTTTCCAGAAACTACTGCTAGGATACAGCCTCTCCAAAAATAAATTGAAAAAGAACAAACAACAAGAAGAGAGGAAGTCTTAGCTCCATAAATAACATATTGGAACTTATAATTGCAATGCACAATATTGTATGAGAAACATAAGATAAACAACTATGTAAGTTCCAGTTACCTCAATGAGTGATATCCTATCCAATATTTTCCATTCATATGGTCCCATGTAACCAAATTTTTTCATCTCCACAGCAATTTGTGCTCGAAGAGATCTCCTTACAGTGCCAAAAAATAACTGCTTGAGACTGGTTTCAATGTCCTCCCCAAGCCTTTGCAGAGTTGCCGTAGCAAGTCCAGTTTCTCCCTGTAGATAATGTCCATATTATTTTTTTTTTTTTTTTTTTTTGCTAGGTCATTGTGGGGGATAGAACCCTAGAATAACGTATAAGACCACAACCAGGCACCCAGGTGCCAACTGGCCCAAAGACCATAGATGATCATGTCCATATTAGTTAGGGAAGATAAATGACGTTATCTTTACATGAAAACTAATAATAAGCTACCTTCAAAAATAAGTCATAAGCAATAGCTCTTCCAATGTCACGAACTTCAGTGAAAGTATCAATAGGCTCTTTGTCAGTGACCGAACCTCTTGATTGATGAAGATGTAGTTGAAGAACTGCTAAAGGGAGACGACCAGAGAGTAAAGCATCTTTGACCACAGTTTTCAGGTCCAAATTATCTAAACTCCAACGAGCAATCATCTCCTTGGGATTTTCCAAGGGAAGAACTTTCTTTTCCGGCACTCCCCCTTGTGGCACAATCGCAGATACTTCACTAAAATCCTCTAGTTCCAAATGGGATTCGGTATCCACAGGCATCAACGCAAGATTCTCAGTATTATTAGAGGCTGAAGCAGAGAAAGGAAAAGAAAGTTCCAGTTGGTTTGGTGTGTCTAATGACACCACATCTGCAGAAATAATAGAAAGATGACATTCATCCTGAGTTAAATCCGTATCTACCAAACTTGATGCTTCCCTACCATCCACCTGCAATACAGAAATAAGTATTAACAAAAGTATACTAATTAGATGCAACAAGTACAGAAATATCTAGACTAGCAGGATCATACAACCCCTTACCAATCCTTGGCCTGGCCTTCTGAATTTTGTACTAAGTCGATGTTGCAGATTTCGAATAATCTCTAAGAAGTGAGCCATCTCACGGAGCCTTCTTGAATTTTCCTGATCATATTGTACTTTCTCTGGCCTAACTGGTGGAAGAGAAAGTATGCGAGTCCTACTAAAGCTCTGTAGTATGCATGCATTTTCCTTGTTTTGTTGTAATCCATATTTACGAATCATTTTGGTTGCAAAGCGGGTGGCCAATGCAAGAAGCCTATATATGGAATTGAGTAAAGTAAGTTCCAAAACATGATTATGGACTAAAGAAAATTTTACCCAAAAAACATACATAGAGTGCTTCTGCTCATTCTTCTTTTCTTGCTTTTTCTCCCCTTTGAAAAGCATAATAACTATTTATTTTATATCACATAATCAAAGTTCCATGTACTAGATGAACAGGGATCCACTTGACATAGTTGACACCCAAAATTAAAATTGTGAGCCTGTGACTCTGTGACGCATGACAAATTTCTAAAGATGTAGTTGCTTAGAATCTTGAAACAACAACCAAGCCTTAGTTCCAAAATTTTGGGGTCAGCTATGGATCCTCAACAGACCAATCAAGGCCTGCTACATGTATTTTTTCCTACCATTCTATTTAGTTGCTTAAAGTGCTTGTTAAAAAAAAGAATAATAAAGGGTTTTTTTTATATGTAATAAATAATTTCATTAATCAAAGACCGGCAGGATTTCACTTATGTTGGCATCAAGGTTCCAAGACATCCAGGAAGTTGGACGTGTTGCTTCTTGTTTAATGTGGCATATATGGATGGGGAGGAATAGGAGCACATTTGAAGAACAAAAACTCTCTCTACAGATTTGAATATCTGTTCATAGGGTTATTATTCTATAGGCTGTCTGTGGATTCAAGTAAACCACCAACCATATATGATTTTATCAATTCATTGTATCTGAAACTGTTTGTAAGGATTCTTTGGGTATACAGCCTGTATGTATACTCCATTTGGAGTTTTTACCTCATAAAATGCTTGAACACCAAAACACCCAGTCTTGCTGCATCTCCAAAGCACCTATCCTCCATACCCACTTGGACACCGGCAAAATATAGCAATTCAAAAACAAAAAAATAAAGGGCAAACGTTCTCAACTCCCAATCTGGGGCTGACTCACAAAAATAGGTTTTTGGTGATCTCCCCCAAAATGTATCTCCATGCGATCTGAGACCAAAGCATCTTCAATAGAAGCTATCTGAAATAGCTCAGGAAATAAGGATTCTAGGTTCCTATCACCATATCCAACAAATCTAATGAATTGCATCCCAACCCACTCTGATTGCCTACCAAACACCAAACCCATATGAGTAATGACCACACCACAGAGAACAACTCCCCACACCTTTCACATAAATTCAAGTCTGGCTAGACCATACTACAGCAATCTCTTATTGTTCGTTTCCAACCACATCTCTAATAGTCAAGTACCAACCACACATGTTATCAAAACATTTCCAAATGTTACCATACTATATATGCCAACCAATTTCTATTAATAAGCACTAGTTTGCACATACAAACAAATAGATAATCAAAAGACAGACACCAAATTCAACATGATGAGACAAGGCTCAAGTCAGACACCTACTGTAATAAATATGGACAAGTCAGGACAGAGCATGATAGGTTAAACCAGGCTGAAGGGTGAAACTGACATCATCAACTACCAAACCAAGAGAAGTTTTTTGATAATTCAATAGTTACAAAGGTGGACAGGGAGATTTGAATCCTAGATATTTCCGTTGGTAACACCAGAAGGCACTAGTTAAGCTACAAGGCTCTTGGCAAGAAAAGCATTTTGGTAAATTTAAGCTTTATGCAAAAGTGAAAAACACACTTCTATATACAATGGTAGAGACAGGAGGGTTGCGAAGAGAAGTGGATGGCAAACTGGCAATTGCTCTCCCTAACCCCACCAAAAATTCCCCTTTTATACTTTATTTTCTCTCTTTTATTTTCTATATTCTTTTATGTTTTCATATTTATCTCTTTTATATGCAAAGTTTCATTGAACAAAACAGGAAGAAAATCTGTCCTATTTTAACATTTTTTTTATAAAAAAACAATGATTCTAATTTTTTAAGGATCAAAAGTTATATAAGAAAAACAATGATTACAAAAAATGGAAATAAAGAAGAAAATAATTTAATAGAATAGAAAAAAAAAATACAAGCAAAAGTTTAAATTGAAGAGAGAAAAAAATACAATATATATATATATATATATATATTGTTACATTTCGAAGTTTTAAGAGTTTAAATTCTTTATGTAATAGTTTTTTATTTTCTATAAAAATGAGTGTATGACTAATAAAATTTGAAATTGATTATATAATGAATACATAATTTGATGTTGTTTTCAAGTTAAAACTCCAAAAGGTTTAGACACCCAAATGGTCACTATGTGGTTTAAAATTGTTAAAATGTAAGCATTTTATTAGTTTAACAAAAACCAACAAAAGCTATGTTTGAGGTTTATCTAATTATTAAAAATCATTACATGAGACTTATAACTGGGATTTTGACTTAAAAAAATTATAACACAGCTTATTCGTTTATGACAAAATCCTAACAAATAAACACAATATATAATAATAAAAAATAAAAATAAACACAAGATAATGGATACTCTGCTTCTTATGGGTTTTCCGATATTAAATACCACTTAGTATTCACATGAGTGACATTTTATTGTCCAAAATGATCAAAAGTATTATATATAATGTGTGCATTGTGCTCCTGCGCAATGTGTATGTGTGTCTACATATGTCCACAAAGTAAGAAGATATATGCATGTTAGTTATAAATTTTTCCTGCCTGAAGTCAAACCTTGGTTCCACTACTGCGCACGCATGCACACACACACACACGTATATATCCATTAAAAAAGTAACCATCAACTCCAAGAAGCATCCAGATTTACTTGAGGTTCACAATTGCAAGCTTAAGACAGCAATGGAAGCCTAGTACATTTTCATGTATTATGACCATATATGTAACACTTGCAACATAAAATATAGAATACCTAACTCTATATATATATATATATATATCATTAAAGGGGTATTGTGCAAATTGGATGTTGTAAAGGCTTATGATCATTTGAATTGAATTCCAATAACAATCTGATAACTATTCCTCAGATGTAGATTATCGTAAATATAACCCCCCCCCCCCCCCCCCCCTCCCCCCCCCCCCCCCCCCCCCCCCCCCCTCCCCCCCCCCCCCCCCCCCCCCCCCCCCCCCCCCCCCCCCCCCCCCCCCCCCCCCCCCCCCCCCCCCCCCCCCCCCCCCCCCCCCCCCCCCCCCCCCCCGCCCCCCCCCCCCCCCCCCCNTAAGCATACATTTAATAAAATTTCTTACTTACTAATCAAAAAAGGTATCCTAAGCACACAAAGTAGATACCATTCTGGATACCGGTCTCACAACTATGCCACTATAATATATTAAAGTTAGATTTCAAAAGTTGAGAAGAGCAGGGAGGGACTACCCTAAGCGTTATCAAAAGGTGGAAGACTAATGTTGCTTAAGATTACATTATCTAGTTTTCCTACTTACTTTTTATCCCTCTTTACTATCCCTACACATGTGGCCAATAAAATTGAGAGGTTGCAAAGGGATTTCTTGTGGGGGGATTCCAAGACACACTTGGTGGAATGGGATAAGGTGTTTGCACCTCTAGAAAATGGTGGGCTAGGAGTAAGGAAATTAACTACTTTTAATAAAGCTTTACTAGGAAATGGTTACGGCAGTTTAGGGTTGAGGAGACAAGGCTTTAGAGAAGGGTTGTAGCTCTGAAGTTTGGGGAAGAGTGGGGGAGATGGACCTCCAAACTAGATAGAGGGGTACATGGGTGTGGTTTGTGCAGAAGTATCTGAATGGGTTGGGAGGTTTTTAGCAAAAATAGAGGTAGGGGTGGGGGATAGAGTGAAGCTTTGGACAAATCAATGGTGTGGGGATTCTCCACTCAATTTGACATTTCCGGTTGTGTACGGGATTGCTTCCAATAAAGAGGCATCAGTGGCCTCTTCTCTTAAATGGTTGGGGATAGAGGAACGAGAAGTTGGGATGTTCGTTTCATTCGGAGGCCAAATGAGTGGGAAATGGTTGGTGTGGATGAATTTCTCCGTACTTTGGTTCTAATTTACCTCCAACTAAGAATGGAGATTGAGATGGAAGTTGACGAAAAATGGGGATTTTGATATCCAATCGTTTTATAATAAGTTAAGGTCCCTTGCCCATTATCTTTCCTTGGAAAGGTGTTTGGAAGGTTAAAGCTCCTTGGCGTGTTTCTTTCTTTGTGTGGACTACTGTTTGGAATAAGATCCTTACAGGTAACAATTTGAGGGGTAGAGGGATGGATTTTGTTGATTGGTGCATTGGTCATTGTAATGGGGAGATGGTGGATGATTTGCTACTTCATGGCGGTAAGACTTACCAATTGTGGAGTTTGGTTTTTAGATCTTTTGGGATTTCATGGATCTTGCCAAGATCAGTTGCAGATACTCTCTTTGGTTGGTGGAATTGGCCTAGAAAGCATTCGTTAGCATCTGGAATTTAGCTTCGTTGTGCTTAATGTGGTGTCTTTGGAGGAAGTGAAATTGGAGGACGTTTGAGGATATGGAAAGCTCCGACGACCAGCTATTGGCTTCTTTTAGTGGCTCCCTTTTTGCATGAGGTAGTGTTTTTGAATTAGTGGCTCCCTTTTAGGTGCTCACCTCTAGCAATTCTCTCTCTATGTTCCTTAGCTTTCTCCTTTGTAATTAGTATCTTTTATTTCTTTTTTTATCTTCTTTTTCTGTAATCTTTTTTCTGCCTTATGACTTTCTGCATGAGGTAGTGTTTTTGAATATACATATTTATTACTTATCAAAAAAAAAAAAAGGAATACCCTAAGCCTACTAGGAATATATTCTGCTGGATGGACTTGAAGGAAGTCCACCCTGCATGCCGGAGAAGGGACTGCACATTCAGAGCTTATGCACTATTAGCATAATGACTTCTAACGCATATCCTCAAAAAAAAAGTAATAATAATAATAATTTCATTTTTCATTAGGCAAACAGGCTGGTTGTAAAAGTCAAAAGTGCAAAACATGAGTGGCTGTCTATAACCAGCTGAAAAATGCACAATGGGCTGGCCATTTCTTGTTCAAATTGACCAGACAACACAATAAGGGAAGAATAAAAAAAAAAAAAAAAAAAAAAAAAACAGGATCACATTAGGACAAAAATTAAGTGATACTTAATATGTAAAGTAATAAAATTAAATTTACCACTACCTCAAGCAACACTGGTCTTGTAAAGTTAGGGTTGGTTGATCAAGATCCTGACTTGATATCCTCACCACATCTCATTGTGGGAGGCAAAGGGATCAAATTCTATCAGCTTCTTTCGATTAGTTGATGGCATTATGTCTGGTGAATATGCTGTAAGTTTTAATTTAATTTCACCTAAATTATTGCACTTGGGGCAAGGAGCATTTGTAATTTACCAATCCAAATAAAAATTAAAACAACAACAAAACATAAAATTAAAAAAATCCTGCCTTTGTATTTAAAAGCATCACCCCATTTTTCTCCTATTAAGAGATTTCAAAAGCCAGAGACATCAATTGACTTTGTGCATAAGTAGTATAAATATAAGATTCACAGAAAATTATATAGCCCCATCAGAGATCCTCTTGAGCAGCTAATGTGATTTTCTGTCAACTTCTTTCAAAAATGGAAACAGATACCGCAGGACATCCATGAGAATAAGTGGAAATGGAAAAGGAATTTACCTTGATGCAGCAGAAGCCTCATTTTCATTGGCAGATTTACAAAGCATCAGATGAACCACAGAAAAGAGCAACCTCAAAATCCCTTCTTCAGCGAGATTTACACCAACAAGCATTTCCAGAGATCTGTTAATCCAACAAAGTCCAAAAGGGGAAAAATCCATTGGTTAACATTGTTCATAAAACCCAAACATTGCCCCAGAACAAAACCTAAATATAATCCTTACATAAACAATACTTAAGCAATAAATGCATTGGTCTGGTTGTTAGATATTTGAAATCAGATTCTCTGAAAATCAAGTTTCAAAGTACAGCATCAAATTTTTTCCCCTCAATTGGATCTCTCTTTTGGTCCTATTCTAAGGAAGTGGGAAGAAGTTTGCAAGAACACTGGGTGATGAAGCCAACAAGAAGCTCCCAAAAAAGCAACCTTAAAGACTCAGATTATTCAAATATATACTCTAAATTTGGTGTGGGGCCTAATGAGCATCCTCCTCTGTAGGCTAGTTACAATTAAATCTTATAACTACATTACTGCTTGTATTAACTAAAGAATAATGAACAACCATGAAATCCTTACACCAATGAGCTCTATCTCAAATGGCACCTACTCCTATTGTAAGAGCAAGGAGGAGAGTGGGGCCATGGGTTCAAAACCCACCAAGTATGATAACTTACTAATCAAAAAGAGAAATTTGACCCTACCCTAATAGATCTACCTTTTTTTTTTTTTTTTTCACCCCCTTTCCTTCTTTAGCATATATTCTATATTACACTATGTACAAAGATACATATACGCTATTATCAAGTGCTTAAAACACGAAGCCAAAAAGCCATTGCACAACCAGATAAAGCAAAAATAGAATCTTACCGATCTATCTCGTCAAATTTCAAGTAGTCCAACGCTATTTGCAACTGACGCATCCGCGAAATTTTTAAGTCCCACCCTGGCATGACAGTATCCAGATGTCATGAATGCACTCAAAACACAGTTTAGCATATCCTAAAATGCAGCAATTCAAAGGAAAAACATCCATAACATGTTAAAATCAAAGAGCAAAAACCAATGAAATTAGTTTGGTATTGTAGCTCCACATGTACTTGGCTTTATAAAATCTTCTCCTTATATTGCTTGTTTAGAAATTGTAGCTCCAAATGTACTTGGATTTCTAAAATCTTCTCCTATTGCTTGCTTAGAAAATTTTCTATGCTTTTTCAAATAGAGGGGGCAAAAAATCAAAGATTCCTTTGAAGTATTGCATCCCCCCCCCCTCCCTCTCTCTCTCTCTCTCTCTCAAAGTATACTGTTTATGAGTGATTTACGTAATTAGTAAAAGAAATAGAAATATTCTCAAAGAAAGGAAGATCCTCCAACAATCAAACTGATATATATATATATATATATATATAAATTAAGACCATGACCTCAACCCCCCCCCCCCCCGGGGGGCGAGCATGTGCATGTGTGTCTCTTGCACAAACCTTCAAGACATAAGGATGTTTGTGCTTGAGAATCAAACTCTAGTCATTCTAGTGTTCTCTGCAGATAGATTTAGCCTAAATAAATATGACAACTGTAATTTAATTTGGCAACCAACTTTGACAGACTATATTACATATTATCCTGCAAAACTGTTGTTTAAACCAATTAACAAGTTGCCAATTGCAAAACACTTTTTTTTTTTTAGGTAAGAATAATTTTATTGAAACGAGACTACTTTGTGAAAAATTACATGAAATAGCCTAAAGAATTACAATTGGAGAAAATATCTACATATGAATAGACTTGATGAAAGATTGAATAAATTTACTATCTGTAAAACCCAAAGCAAAAGACCACTCATAGAGAGAACTATAGAAGGATGCTAGCAGTTGAGCTGACATAAACTCCACATCTTCAAAAGTACATCAATTTCTTTCCCTCCATATAGTCCACCACAGACATAACAAAACAAGATTCCAGACAGTCAACATTTGATATAACTCTACAGCTGACTCATATCTAACCAAAAGAACCAATGCAATTAATTTGCAGAATATCTAATGCGTTTTATAAGCATATTTAAATTAATCAGCTTATCCCATTTGGACAAGAAGTTGAATACCTTATACAAAATCCTAAAAGATCACAAATCACCAGCTATCCTACCACAAAGAAAGAGATGACATTTCAAGAAATGATTACATGAGATCATCATAGAATTAAAAATTGAAGACAGTCTTCCAGGGCGATAATGTAGAATCTAAAGCACTGGTCCAGCACAAAACTAAGAACAGAAACTATGTAAATCGAATTCATCTAATAGAAAACTAGAAATCACTAACAAGTTCAATTTCAACTATTCTTACCATTTTCCAAGCATAAGCAATCTGCCACTTCAGTGCTTTCATACAAAAGAACCCTGTCCAAAACTTCAAGTTTCCACAGCGGCCATGGCTGCTTTGATTCAGTAGTTTCCAATATGTCTCTAACTTGATATTCGATGCCTCTACTGATACTTGGCAGCTGATATCCAATAGGCTCAATAGGAAGGAAATTAGATGAAACTGAGATTGAGGGAAGAACCACTGAAAGACCATTTTCTGTCACCAAATAAAAAGATCCCTGGAATGTGCAACCAACTGCTTCTCCAATGAAAGCTTCTTTTATCCCTTGGAGATAGAACATTTCACACCCACTCAAGCAGCTGTCATCACGCACTGCCAACTCTGTATGCAGATCAAAATGAACAATTTGAGAACCCTTTTGGTTCTTCATATGGTGTTTTTTAATGAACCGAGTAATTCCCAAGGGAGAAAAATAGACACAATCATCCTCATTAAATCTATATGTTGAAAGAAATATTTTCCGCATACTGTGTGATGGAACTTCAGAGTCATGAAACCTCTGATCTGTTGTCTTCGAAGCAGCAGAAAAACCACTTAAATATGAGCCACAATGGCTCCTCTTTTCATGAAGGTCCAAGTCTCGGATTTTCTGTACATTACCTCCAATATTATCCATAAAGGAAAATCTTCCATCCATCGTGGAAGAAATATTAAATTTAAGACGACCAGAATAACTAGGATATACCCTTTGGGGGCCAATATCAGAACCGCCAACCTCCCAACCAACCAACAAACCAAGTCCAAATGCTGAAAATGTGGAAGCAATTTCTCAGATGTATAGTAATTGCCAGGCATATGGTCAGCAGCATGAATTACATATATTACACCATACTCATCAACCACAGCTAAGAGGGAAGTATGTGAAGCAACAAGCAATCTTTTAAACAATCTTCTACTAAAAGTTTCACCTGTTGATAAGTTGACTTCTCATGAACTTCATCAACTTGTTTATTTTGTTTATCAGCACCTTTAGAAAATTTTTCTTTCTCCAGCAAATCAAATTGAGGGTTAAGTCCACATGACTGTAAAACATCTATGTGTGCAACATAAGCACCAGATATTGCAGCATAAAAAAATATTAAGCCAGATGAATTAAGACAAACAAGAAGATCATCAGAAAAGCAAAAGTCCATCCACTCAACCACTGGGCCTACATTTAGACTTTCTTCAAGCTTCACCGACGAAACCCACTGGATTCCCCAACTCTCTAACCTAGCAACAAGAAGTAAATTGTTGCAAATGCTACTACCATTTTCATCACTAGTATTGACAGTAACATCCACCATTGTTAAAACGAATCCAATAAAGTGATGTGAATTGCTAGAGAACACTCTGGAGCACTTGTATAAACTATTCACTCCAACACCAAAAATATTGGACAAAACATCAGCCTTCAAATTTGAAACTGATGAAGCCAAATCTGACTTTATAGATGTGTCATTCTCTGAATCAAGAACTGTTTCCTTACTTGATACAGAATTGCATTTGTAATTGAAGCCCAGAAGTGGTAAGCTACTATTAAAAAGGCTGAATGAAACAACCTTTGCAGAGCAAGGAAATGATGACTTATCTGGGAACCTGGTCCATGTGGTGCCATCAGATTTGATGCTTTCAACTTCAGTAAAAAATGATTGCAACCATTTCTTAGGAGCAATACTTTTTGACAACTCATCATCCCCATTTACTTCAGAAATATTATTTCGAATTTCATTACTTTCCTGGGCTGTGTTTAGATCCACAACAGGGGCTTCACAACACAAGGTGGAAGGTTCCTGCACCTCCATATTTTGAGCTAGGGTAGCAGAAGGCCCCCACTCCACCCACCTCCCTTGTCCAAAGTCACCCTCCAGAGCAGTTGTAGTCATTGCACTGCTTCTATTGGGTTGACAAAAGGCATGGACAGTCACACCATGGTTGCCAGATACAAATAAAAGTTCTCTAAATGAAGTATCCTTGTGTTGATCATAGGTATCACCGCATACACCCCAAGCCAGTGAGTTTACATCCCCAAGAAAAGTACAACAATCAGACATGGAAGATTCACCTAGAGGAGAAAAATCATTATCAAAATCCACAACTGACCCAGAAGTGCCGGCCATATTGTCCCTTGAATCTGACCTACTAGATACTGCAGGTGCTTCAAAAAATGAACCTGGATCTTTAGAACTTCTGTCATGACTACCTTCCAGACCATCACTATTTACAGGGTCCCCTGCAGACAAAGAAAAAAGAAAGATCAATTAAACCACTATGTATCACACACAGCAGTCTCAATGCATCAAAGCACATATATGAGAAAGGAAATTGAGTCAAGAAAACTCACCAATATTCAGAGGAAGAAGCAGAGCTTCACACTGATATGACAGCAATAATAAAAAGTCTCGTAGGAGAAATAAAAGCTTCACGGAATTCTGAAAGGTTGAGTCGGGCCTGTGAGGGACCCCATTTGTGCAATTGCAGTATAGCAGGACTCTCACCACCCAAAGGTACATCCATTTCGATAGTACCCTAAGTGAACCAACAAAAAAAAAAAAAAAAAAAAAAAACAGAATTACCCATTATAAGCTTCAAACACGTTCTCATTGTTCTTAACACGCTCGTCAAATTTCATATTTAAACTTGATAAACTTGCATAATAGTTTTAAAATACAAAAATAAAATAAAATCAAATCAAATCAAATCAAAATCAAATTGAAATTTAAACATTTTATAAATAAAATAGTTATTGATCCCTTATCATCTTGATACTTTATAAGCAAAGAGAGTATAAAGAGACAACGTAATCCAACAATGGATGGGTCCAAAAAAAACTCATTCAATAAAAAGTTATGATTGATGCAAAACACAAACATGTATCAATCAGGAATCTTCAAATCCTCCCATGCAACCACAGTAGCTAAACACCAGTAAAAGCATACCGAAACGCAACAATTAAAAAACTTTGCTATAATGCAACGTGTGTGTTAACAATGTAAAGCTTCACAAACTATTGTGCCTCTTTAAACTCTTGACTAATCCACAGTCCACACCGAAATACTTCACTTCGACTCGTAATTTTATGCTAAACAAACAAATCTTCAAGAATGTTAGAAAATTACATACGATTCTACAAATTTTATGCTATATAAACTTCGATCGCTACTACTCTTTCACTCAATTTTAATTCAAGCGTAGATTAAGATTAAAACTAACACAAAAACCTAAATTAATTAATCAAATAGGAATTGATTGCCAGCTAGCTAGCTAAAGCTTTAGATTAGTGGAATCAAAAATCGAGAAATGAAAACGAAAAACGGTTAGGTTAGACCAGTAAACGCAGAGAAAGAGAAAGTTCGAGAACGAACCATGAGTTGTACGGAAGGTGAAGCTCTAATCGATCAGCGCCACCATTTTCTTCGATTCGCGACTTTCTTTCTTTCTCTCTTTAGAATCTCTGTGGAGAGAGAGAGAGAGAGAGAGAGAGATTCTCTTTGTAATTTATATGTATAAATATAAGTATAAAAAGGTGGTTTTGGAGGGAAGAGATATTTCTGTCCGGCGAGGAGGGAGGGAATTTTTGATTGGTTCTGAGTTTACAGAAGGAATGAAGGAAAGCGCAATCTGAGTTTACAGAAGGAGAAAGGAGAAGTGTGGGGGAGCATGGGGTTTTTGGTAATTTCACTTTTGAAAGATTCGTTTGTTTTTATTTTATTATTATTAATTTTTTTTTTTTTTTATCTGTTACGACCAACGTTTCGTGACGATGCTTCCTATCTTCATTCCTTCTTCCACTTTCTAGTCTGTACGGTCTTTTTTTGTTTTTAGTTAAATTTTTGCTAAAATTACAAAAAAAAATTTAATTAAACTTTACCGTTTAACATTAAATACAAATTAAATTATATATAGTTTCAAATTGAATCATCATTTTCTTCCCTTAATTTTTTTTTTTTTTTTTCATTTTGGTCATCAAACTTTAAAATTTTTTTTTTAGCTTTTTTTTTTTGATAAAGTATATTTTTTAAGTTGGTCTTTACATTCATGGTGGATTAATTTTTTACATGAATTACAAAATTATTAATTTGACAAATATGTTAAAATTTAGAGGAATGTTATGTACGCAATATGTCCACAACAAATTATAAG
The DNA here is from genome assembly GCF_002906115.3 of Quercus suber. NCBI lineage: Eukaryota > Viridiplantae > Streptophyta > Magnoliopsida > Fagales > Fagaceae > Quercus > Quercus suber. The sequence goes on from NW_027069483.1 coordinate 760,531, forward strand.
GGAGGTTATTATTGAAAGGTAAAAAAATTAATTTAAGTATTAGGTTTAAATTAGAATTAATAACAACTTACCATCTATAATTTGTTATGAAAATATTATAAATATAACACTTCTCTAAAATTTAAGAACTAAAATGACAAAATATTAAACTTTAGAAACTCAATGACAATTCACCTAAATTTAAAGGATAATTGGATTTTAAACCTTTTTTATATAAACTAAATTTTAAACCTCGTGTTTTATAATTAGTTTCAAATTAAAGCTTATTGTTTTGAATTTTTTTTTTTTCTTTTTGAGAAGCTATTGTTTCAAAAAATATCTAATCAAACTTTAAAATGTGTTAGTTTTGAATCTGAGTCTTATACTTTTAAAATAATATCATTTTCATTTTTTTTTTTTTTTGTTTCATTTAAGCATGTAGCTCAATAAAATATTGGGAGGAGAAGTGAAGATCATGGAAAGGGAGTGACCTTTGTATACTTGAAAATATGGAGGATGGCAGTATAGTTAGTGGATGTGAGATATTATAAACTGACATAAAGCATCTCTAGCAGCTTCTCAAAATTTTTGTACTATTTTGAGAGTGATCAGTTACATTTACCTTTTACCTACTTACTTTTTCAAATACACTTTCCAACAAACTCTCTATCCTTTCTTTATCTCATTTAAATATAATTTCTTCATTCTTTTTTACATTATTTCTTTAATCTTTCTTTATTCTTTTTTTAACCTTTCTTTATTTTTCATCTATTCATTCCCAATAGCTATATTTTTTAAATCTCATAAATTTTTTCAAATCTTCCACCGATCATATTTCTCAACAATTTTTTTTTTAACTTTATTTTATTTAAATGATCATATTTTTCAAATGGTCATGTTTAACAACAATCATATTTTCCAAATGATCATACATTTTCAATATAAATAAGATTGATGTCACCCTAAGACTAAACATCTTTGAGATTAATTGATATGTATAATCTTCTAATGGAAAGTTTAAATGATAATAGCATCAAATCTATCGCTAGTTGCAATGAAAAATGCAAATGTTGTAATACATCAAATAATAGTAGATAACAAGTACTATTTTTAGTCAATGGGATCACATTGCAGCCAAAAAAAAAAAAAAAAAAAAAGGGAGTGAGCCCATATATTCTAGTCAATTTGATCACACTGTAACAAAACAAGAGCACCTTATGTCAAGCTAATTCCTTCAGTTTTCAAGGATTTCTATATGGCGTTGATGAATATATTTTTGTTGCATTGGAGGCAACACACTTGCATCCATCAACATAATTTCTTTTTCCTCCTTCGTCTACTCCAATCTTAATCCTTCCATTTCCCTATCCTCTTTCAATTTTCCATTTCCAATTCCATTTTTGTTTGTGTCGTTGTAAGTTTTTTATACTCAAGATGAATTCGTGTCATCTCTTACTCATTGTTTGCAAGACGTCCTTTTTCAATAGTGGCTATTTTCATCTCATTCATTTTTCTTCTTTCTTCCGTCATGATATTTAATAAGTCTTCCATATTTGAAGATGTACATTCTTTGCTCTTTTGTTTCTTCAATCGTTCTTTTTCAGCCTCCTTGACTAGTGATCTCTCCAATACATTGGGAACATTTAAGATGCCTTCATCCTTTGAATTTATTGACTCTAGATTAGAAGATGAGATGTTGTCTCAAATCTCCCTCTTTTTGGACTATGATTTTGAATAGTATGCAACCATTTTGGTGAGTGCTTCAAAAGATTCCAACAATGCTCATATGGAAATGTGGAACAATGGAATGCATGATATTGTTGTCTTACCTTATTAAGCTGAAAAATTAGCAAATATATTATAATAAGTATCTTGAAATAGTTGGAACAAATTATCAAACTAACACAAATTTCCTTGTAAGATGTACCCTACAACTTTAGTTCATTGAATCAATTTGTGACAGATACCCACAAATTGGTGCATTGTTGAATTGTTGACCACCGATTTATTAGAGAAGTCTGAGTTCGCGTAAACTAAAAATCCTCCATTTGTGGTAGTACTCTTAAATTATATTCCAGTAAGTTCCTTTTTTTTTTAGTACTTTGTACTACATTTTGGTTAACATTGAGAAATGCAGACACAAGAAGGTTGTCTTCTTGGATGGAGAAGTTGGTGCTACATTGTGTTTTCCTTGCCATGGATTCAACCTAGGGTGGAGACATTGGCTGACTACTTGAGCTTGTGGGACACTATCTTCACCACTTATATGTGAAGATCCTATCACATATTCATTATCAGGATCTTCTAAAAGATTAGTGAAAATTATGTCTCCTGGAATATGTGGATCCATCCCTAGTACACCTATTTTATTATTACAAAGTAAAAAAGCAACTCATTAGTAACAAAGATGACAAACAAATAATGCAAACTAAAGCTTTGTATTATCTTGCCAAAATGATGATCCTTAAAGCTTCTTGAATGATTTGTGGGCAGGATTCTGAATTATTAAAATTGTAGTGTTTGCTCAAGATTATAATCGAGACTTTTGAAACCTAGGAAATATTCCTCCCAGTTCTCATCGCAATGTCCCAAAAAAGTGGCATTCTCTTGCAATTGAATTTTTGAAGATTAACTTTGACAGCGCGATATTTTAGGGAGTCTGATGAGGCCGGTATTGGAGTGGTCATTTGAAACTCCAAGGGTGAAGTTAAGGCTGCACTTTCTGAGAAGATCCAGAAGCCTGCTACTGTTGAAGTCTTAAAACTGCTTGTTGCCAAGCAAGTTGTATGCTTATCCCTCGAAATAAGTTTTATCAATTTTGTCCTCAAAGGAGATTCCTAGTCTATAATCAAGTCTTTAAGATTTGGGGGTTGGGAAAATTTCTAGGGTGGTCATCTCATCAAAGATATTTTATCTATTGTAAACTCTTTTCAGAGTATTTATTTCTCTCATGTTGTTCGGCAAGGCAATGCAATTGCATATGCCTTAGCCCATAAAATAAGACATTCTTTTCATTTAGTTGTCTGGATGGAGTTTGCTCCACCGAACGTTTTGTATTATTTTCACATTCATGAATAATAGGCAACAACTATCTCTTTCTCAAAAAAAAAAAAAATGACATAGCAAATAATTAGCAACACAATTAATAAAATTATAGAAGTATACTATAAAATCCCACAACAACTATATGGAATAGTATGATAAAATATCATTTCATTAACTGTTGACTTGAACAAATTAAAACAAACGCACTCAAAAGAAACAAAAATGAGATATTTTAATCCTTTTGATACTTCATAAGATTTCATATAATAAATAAGACAAAAAGTTTACACACTTTGATAAAAACAGAGGAAACACCCTTAGGCAGATTTCACAATCTACAGAAACCAAGGAACAAACAAAAATTCCAATTAGCACTTAGAACTTGGTGAAGCATGGTATTTCTAGCTACAACAATGAGCCCCATTTTAGCTCTATTATCCCATTTAATTCTTTGAATAATATGCTTAACTAGAAGCCCAAGGGTTGACTGGAAGTCAATAAATTGGATTGATTGATATACATATTCACACTTGCTAGATAATGAGCAAATTGACAATAAATATAAATGGAGAATTAGAACCAAAACCATCATTGAAAAATGGACATATTTCTCATATTAACTAAAAAGTAAGGCATCACATATAAGTAATCCACAAGTTTTAAATCGGTGGTCAATTATAAATCTTACTCATCAACAGTTAATAGTTAGAAACCAATAATAGGGGCCACCAAATAAAAAAACAAATAAATCTTATCAATTACAACCAATAACATGGGCATGAATAATATATTGTGATCAATGGTCAAGGCCTAAGTTTTTATTTTATTTTATTTTTTTCACTCTATCTTGACAATCATAAATCTATATCCCAAATGAATGAGGCTTGTATCTCAAAGTGGCCACAACAAGTCGAGCTGGACTTTTAAACCAATAGAACCAAATAAGATTACTATGGACACGTCTACTGCTTAAGGCACCAAATCTCTAAAGTCAAATTTGAAAATATAACTTCATAAGATGGTTCATAGTTTTAGGGCTACAACCATTGCCAAATATACAATTGCAATAACTAAGTTGCTATGTTGAATTAAAATACAAAAACTAAATATATAAAATATCTCTTAAGTTATAGCTTCAAGTATAACAAGTTTTATTCATTGTGTTTACTCTAATATGAGAATGGTAATGATGATTGAACACAAATTTCACACACAAACACATTCGCATATATTATGCAAACCCAAATACCCAAAACCCACATCTAAATTCCTTTGAAGATTAACCTAAATCTGAACCCATTTTGAATTCAATTAAACCTGGAAATAGCCAATCAACCACTATTCCCTGGAAACCCCAAAAATCCAAATAAAGAGAAATTAACAAAAACAAACCCGTCATACCCACAAGCTCACTTTTCTAAACTCGAAAATATCTAATTAGAAAAATGATTTCAAATAATTGAAGTTGGCATACTAGTTTGATTTTAGCTTTGTGAGAGAAATCTGCGATTGTTTTTGTGAAACAGAGAGATCCGCAATCGTTTGTAGAAAAAAAGAGAATGAAAAGAGAGAAGAATTCTTTTTTTGTTCAGTTGTTTGATTTTTTAGGTTGAGCCTATCTTCTCATAGGTGCAGGAATTTGAGAAGAAATCAAGAATATTCAAAGAATAATTTGAGTGGTAGAGTATTCAAACATTTGTTCTGTGAGAAGAAATGAGAAAGAGTATGAAACCAAATAAATAAATAAAGAGAAAGAACTATATAATATTAATTGCTGGAATTTTTTAATAAAAAAATTTAATTGCTAATGTACAATAGCCCATCAGGCTTGGTAAGCTACTGTTCATGAGCAAAATTTTTTTTTTTTTTTTTTTTTTGAGATTTAAAGAGACCGTTAGAGACCTTTTTTTTTTTAATTTCACTCTCTATTGTAGAGAGTATTTTGGTTTTACATATGCTATTGGAGATGCTCACTAAGTGAACGACATAGGCAACATCTGAATGAGTGACAATGAGATAAACTAGGTTGTCAACTATTCGACAATAAAGCGTGGCATCTAAAAAAGGTTCACCATTAGTGTAACATCCCGTCAGTTAAATATATATATATATATATGTAAGGTCAGATAATCTCAAGAGAAGTTTAGGCAACATTTTGATGTAGAACGCGTAGGTAGAGATAAAAGAGTATCAAAAAAGACAAACAGAACAAAGTCTGAGCTTCGCCACCTATAATTTGCCTTGAAACCATAGGCATCACCACCAAACAAAGGAGAAGCACATTCTCAACACAAAATTCTTATTCCAAATCATACTACCCTCACTGTTACAAGATCCCTAGTTTTTTAGGGTTCAGGGATTACATCAATATGGAAATGTTGAAGCAACATTGCTACACATCAAGCTTGCTTTGAAAAACAAGTCATAACAAAATGGCAAGACTTTATTGCCAGTCAACAATTTCAACTAAGCATGGGGACACATTCCATGCATGCTTCCAGATTAATTTCAAATTCAAACACAAAATCTTAAAATATTTTGATGCTCCTTGCATCACATTTGTGTTAACTCATATTGAGCAATAATTTAATTGCAACACAGTGAAAAGCTTTATACAAATCATTTCATTTGACTGATGTAAGTCTACTTGCTTGTATGTTCCAAAACTAAAAGATAATTTCAAGCAAATGCTATAAACTAAATATTTCTTAAAAATAGATATTGGTAATTTTCTTAGAAATAATTCAAACTTTAAATCAGAAAGCATCATCACATGGTGTTCCTAAGCTGTTGTATTATAATCTATGAAGCACGAGTGTGTTTCTAGATTCGGCTGGAATGAGGGTGTAGGGTGCGGTGCAGCAATTAAAAAATTATTAAAAATATTTTTATTTATATTTTCTATATATTACTAAGCATATTTAATATGTTTATATGTCAAACAAGTAATTCACAATTTATTGATGTAATAAAATATAATTTCAATAGGGAGTCTAGATAAAATAAAATAAAAAAAAAAAAAAAAAAGTGAGACCGAGATTTCAATAGGAAGTCTAGATAAAAATATTGTTCACGGAATGTGTGAACTGAATGGTGAGTACAATAAAAAATTAAAAAAAAAAAAGTGTGATAATCATTGTTTAATAAATGTGACCCAGTGGGCCACATATCAGATATGAAACTGATAAGAACAGAAACTACACTTACCTGAGTTGAGAGTTGGGTGACTTGGGTCGGTGAGCTTGGGAGTTGGGAGTTGAAACCGAGTGGACATTTTGAAGCTTGAATTGAAACTGAGACCGAGATTTTGAAGGCTTGAAGCTTGAGTTGATTCAGTTGAAACGGTGAGAGAGAGGGGAGTGATGGGTCTGTGAGAGAGAGGGGAGACGGAGAGCTCAGAGCAGAGAGGGGGGAGACAGAGACCCGACAGAGCCGAAAGGTAGAGAGGGGCTGAGCAAATGATTCACAAATGACTAGGGTTTCTAGTTTTGAAGGTTAGTTTGAGTTGAAACGATGCGTTTCGAACTTTTTTTTCTTTTTCTTTTTTTCAAACTTGAATTTCGGCCTGTATCGTATTGGTGGTTTCGGCCGATACGATCCAAATCGACCCGAGTCGGCAGGAATCAGCCCGATTTGGCGCAAATCGGCCCGCGTCGGCGCGTATGGCGAAAAAAAAAAAAAAGGACGCGGTTTGACGCGCAGGCGGCAGCGTCCCTCGCGTGTTGGACGCGGGTGCGGCGGCCAGTTTGCCGCGTCCGTGCATCCCATAATCGCATTTTAGGAGACATATTAAATAAAATATCTCCTAAACAAGTAGCGCTCCACAAATGCATTGTTTTTTAATTGATAACTAGTCGCAGACTCGCGCAATGCGCAAGATAATTTTGATGTCATACTATTTTTTGTTAAGTAAAGAACGAGAATAATAGTTGAGATTTATATGTAATAGTCCCAAACTCATCTCATAATAATGTGATTACATTGTAATATATATATATATATATATATAATAAATTTTATGTAAGTAAAGAAGTCTTTATCTTGATTTTGTGTGTGTGTGTGTGTGTGTATTTTTTTTTTTTAGCAAAGAAACATGTTGCATTTTACTTTCAATTATTATATATAACAAAACATTTTGTAATACGTTAGAATAGTGTGAGATATGTATCAAAACACAACACAATTAAAAACTGGAAAATGTATAATTTCTATTAGAACATGAAAATGAATCTTGTTGGTTTCATATGAAAGCTAACATTATTTTGCATTTTTGGAGAAATTACTGAGCAATTTATCCAAACTTTGTTTCCATTTTATCACATAAGAACTATTAAACAAAATTATAATAGTTTCTATTTTGATAATCACTAAACTCATGTATGAGAATCAACTATTACAAAAAAATTTCTCCCCAAAACATATATTGATTTCTATTATTCCTTTCCATACAATTTAAAAAATGTGAACAACTAAGGAAGCTAAATGTGT
>NW_027069483.1:769025-780483 GCF_002906115.3 Quercus suber
TTTATCTTGATGTTGTGTGTGTGTGGTGTGTTTTTTTTTTTTTAGCAAAGAAACATGTTGCATTTTACTTTCAATTATTATATATAACAAAACATTTTGTAATACGTTAGAATAGTGTGAGATATGTATCAAAACACAACACAATATAAAAACTGGAAAATGTATAATTTCTATTAGAACATGAAAATGAATCTTGTTGGTTTCATATGAAAGCTAACATTATTTTGCATTTTTGGAGAAATTACTGAGCAATTTATCCAAACTTTGTTTCCATTTTCACATAAGAACTATTAAACAAAATTATAATAGTTTCTATTTTGATAATCACTAAACTCATGTATGAGAATCAACTATTACAAAAAAATTTCTCCCAAAACATATATGGATTTCTATTATTCCTTTCCATACAATTTAAAAAATGTGAACAACTAAGGAAGCTAAATGTGTAGTTGATCGTTTCTGCAAAAAATAAAAATGTGTAGTTGATCTTAATCAATCAATAAATAGCATAAAAGGGTAGGGGAAAGCAAACGTAATCACAGTATAATTGTTTACATATGTCCATATTTGTTTTGTATAATATACTCTTGCTTTCTAAAATATTCATGGTGCAACTGTATCTTGTTTGATCTCTCCTAGTTCTGCCACTTTAACCCAACTCACAACATATAAACCAATGATCATGAAAAGGACCTAGCAAAATGAAGCCAAACACAATTTCTAATTTTTAGTGATAATAAAAGAGAGATTAAAAGATATCAAATATGTAGTGATAATTAAAAAAAATTCCAGCACAAATACTATACTTATTGTTTTAAGAGAGATAAAAGAGAACAAATATAAATATAAAATGTGGGTGTGTGTGTGTGTGCCCACATGTGTTGTAGTTGGAAGGGAAAATGAAGAAAGAAGTTCAAGGGAAGAGAAAGAAAAACTGACCTCAAATGGACCTTCTAATTCTAGTTGTAATTTGGTGATTGATGGGGTGGAAAGTAAGCAATTCAAAACCTATATATAAAAAAATTAAATCAGTGGGTTTTAAATCCAAAGGGAGGCAATTGAATGTTTTGATGGGGGAAAGAAGCCGTTTTTTTGATAAGGAGATGATAAATCAAAGAGAGAGAATGATTGATTGCTAAATTTAAGGGAATTTGGGTTCAATAAGAAATTCATTAATAGTATAAACATTAGCGGTTTGTTTGATGGGAAGATGATGAGTTGAGAGAGATAATGGGATTGATTAAAGAGAATATATGAAGTGGAAACCCAAAAAAAAAGAAAAAAGAAAAAGGAAAATAAAAACTTTGTGACATGGCGATGATGTGGCTCAACTGGAGCGTAGCAACAATAAATGCTACGCTTCAGTTTTTAGATATATATAGATATAGATTTGGCAATTCCTAATTTGTAGCTAGATACAATTTCAAGCTCTATGCTTATTGTGATAGGTTTACTTGACATTATTTAGGTTCTAATTAATCTCCTTAGAGCTTGAAGAATTAGGATTTTACTGTTGCAAGGTAAGTAGTTTATGGAATTTTTGAAAAATAATTATGTTGTATAAATGTTGTTTTTGAAAACTACCTATGGAAACTATATTTTCCTAAAAACTATTGTGTCGTAACCTTAATATATATATATATATATATAATCATATATGAAAATGCATCATATTTAGTATTACATTTGGGGAAATGCATGAATTGTTAATATGGAAAAATAAGCATCTTTTATTTAATCTTTAATAGGAAAATCATAGATTTTATGGTATAGTAGAAAATTTAAAGATGCTTATCTTATCTTATTATGTGGGAAATTGATAGAAAATCTCTTGAAAATCTTACAAACTTTGTAGAAGTTAGATTATTTAAGGTTTTCTGAAACTACCTGGATATGAATTATGTGTTTCAAAGTAATGTAACATGTGAGTTTAAGTGGTTTAACACCATGCCATGTGTGATTTTTCCGGTGATTACCCGATTTGGTTTTCCTAGTCTTCGTGACAACGGAATCAAATCCAGATCAGTGTCCTTTTACTTTGGATGACGCGCTCTTTCCTGCTGCCCATGGGGGGAAAAGGTTCCTTGATTGTGTGTGGCTGAGGCTGTTGCCCATGGAGCCAAGAGATCACATGCAAGAGAGATTCTATTTGATGCGCTCTCTCTGCTGCCCATGAAGGGAGAGAAAAACCTTGAGGGTATGGGTGAGGCTACTGTCCATGGAGCCAAGAGTCTGCATACCAGAGAGGACAATATCATACCAGTTGTGAATGAGTGGATCCCCTGACTGGTCTATGTGGTAGTGTGGTATATTTGTGATAAATTACCGTATGTTAGATTTTATGGCTTTGGAAATTATATTGTTAGTGCTCATAGATTATAGTATATAATTTCAAAGTATTTACTTTGAGAATCTTGTAATTCATTATTAAATCGTTCTTGTCATATTATTATTATTGAAGATGAAACTTGCATTTCCCCCGCACCATTAAATATGCTACTTACTGGCTCTGTCTCATCCCATTATTTTATAAACTTTTCAGAATAAGCAACAATCTTTTGAGACAGCTTTTTGGTGGCTAAAAGTAGTTAGACTAACTACTGATGGAGGCTGAACTTTTGTAATAGGTACATTAGATGGTATACATCTTATAATAGGCTTGACCCATTCTTTTGTATATTATAGTGGTTGTGACGTTATTCCCACTGATAGGACAAGCTGATGATATGTAATTATTTATTTAGATCTCTATTCTTTTGTAGCCAATGGTTTTTGTAATTATTGCTTAGAGCTCTGACTTACTTTGAGAGTATATTCAATGAAATTATTATGATAATTATTGATGTTGGCACTTGATATAATTTTTGTGGATTGAATTGTCAAAAAGGAAAAATCTACAAGTACTTTGAGACGTCTTTCTCATACTTTGGACCCTTTGGGGTTTGGGGTGTAACAATTAGTGGTAGTGAGCTTTGCATTGATCTCTAATGGGCTAGTCTTGTTATCAATGAGGCTAGCTTTGAATATAAGGTCAAATGCATATTTTTATTGTGAGAGGTAGTAGCCATCGAAGAAGAATGTGACATTAAGATCAACGGAGTAGTTTAAAGAATATTTCATCTCAAAGTTGATGACTAAGAAAGTGCATGTTTGGTAAAATTATTTGACTTCAATGGTAGTAAGTTTTATTAATCTTATGAGAGATAAGGTCAATTCACTAGTTCTTGAACGGTTAACCTTTGAGCAATAACTTTCCATCAGATTTGTTGTTTTGGCTCCATATTAAACATGGTTTCTACTTTGTAAAGTCTGACTATCATGTTAGTAAGGGAGGATAATTGGGTGTAGTCCACTACTGGAAGATATAGCGGGATAATGTGGAAGAAGTTTTGGAAGCTACATTGATGATGCTTTATGAAGGCTTTTGAGTCCACAACTGCACTGTCGCATCTTGTATTTTTCTTTGTAAATACTGAAATCTCTGTAATTCCGTAAATGTAGGCAAATTTCCAAAACACGTAAATATTGTCTTGTGTGATTGTTTTCTTTGGCGCATATTTTTTCTCTATTCACATATTTAAGAATTTTGAGTATATTCCCTTCACAAGTATGGATGATATGGCATCAATGGAATGGGGTCATGTATGGTGGCCAAATACAAGATCCTAGTCATCTAACTCGTCAAGTGAAGGAATGCGATTATATATTTGTGATACAGTTAATCATCAGTTATGAATTCTCCATTGACTTACTCCTCGAAATTGCTCCCATATCGAAAGCACTATATCCGATGGCACCAACTGAACTTAAGGAACTCAAGGAACAATTATAAGAGCTCCTTGATAAAGGGTTTATCAGACCAAGTGCATCACCTTGGGGTGCACCAATGTTATTTGTGAAAAAGAATGATGAGACTATGAGGTTATGTATTGACTATTGTGAGTTAAACTAGGTTATAGCAAGAAACAAATACCCTCTCTATCATATTGATGAACTATTTGATCAATTGCAAGGGGCACAAGTCTTCTCTAAGATTGATCTTCATTCTGGCATCACCAATTGAAAATCAAGGGTGAAGACATATCTAGGACAACATTCAGGACAAGGTATGGGCACTATGAGTTTTTGGTAATGCCTTTTGGATTGACCAATGCTCTAGTTGCATTCATGGACTTGATGAATAGGGTGTTTCATGAGTACTTGGACCGCTTTGTTATTGTTTTTATTGATGACATTCTAATCTTCTTCAAAAATATGAAGAACATAAGGAGCACTTGAGAATTGTTTTACAATTTTTGAGGGAGAAGAAGCTAGATGCAAAGTTTAAGAAGTATGAGTTTTGGCTTGACCAAGTGGTGTTTCTTGGGCATGGGATATCTGGGGCAGGGATTTTTATGGACCATAGTAAGATTGAAGCCGTGGTTGATTGGGCAAGACCGACGAATGTGAGTGAGGTTAGAAGCTTTTAGGTAACTATTATTATAGGCAAATTCCACTAAAGACAAGTATTTTGCCTAACTACCCTTGAAATCCAATATACAAGCCCTTAACATATCCTCCAAAGTCCGAATAGTCATTTCTGATTGTCCATCTGTTTGTGGGTGGAAAGCTTACTAAAGCTAAGATTAGTATCTAGAGCTTTATGTAGGCTTTCCCAAAACCGTGAGTGTACTATTTCGAGGAAGAAATTTTTTTTAAGGGGGGAAGGAGGTAACACCCCATAGTTTTATCACTAATTTATTTCATATGCACATAAATAAAAGAGGAGGCCCATAATTAAATGAATTTTAATTGATTTGGTTCTAAGATATTGAAATAAGATAACTATTATGGGATAGGCCCAAAAGAGATAGCATAACTAAATATATGGGATTTGATAAGCTTTAAAATCTTAGCCTTTTATACTTGAGCTCACATATATATAAACAAGAGGTTTCCCCTTTTTTTGCGGCACCACACAATTTATTTTATTTTCTTCTCTGCGGCTGTGCGTTGGAATTTCAGGTAAGCCCCTCAATACTTGGTTTTGTTTCTACTGCAATCTTGGAAAGTTGGAATTATTCAAGGTCTAATAGTATTCTTGTCTCACGCTTATAGGAAGACTTGGGTCTGTACATGTATTATTTTGGTACCTAATAGAAAAATGGGCCTTTTATATTTTATTAAATTTGAGTTTGTTTTATCAAAGAAGCAAAATTGTAAAACTAACATTTTTTTTTTCTCAAACTAGTTAATTCTTGATGATTTTATTGATTTCGTGCTTTGATCTCATGCCTTAATATAATAAAGTGGTAAAATGCGCTAATAAATCATACAACCTCATTAGATTTGTGGTAAAATCCCTTTATGATACATTTTATTAGAATTTTGGCTAATACAATTTTTCGGTTGACACTAATAAAGAAATCAAATGGTATATAGGTTTTTTTTTTTTTTTTTTTTGGATAGATTGGAGCATTAATAGTATGACTATTGCTTTCCAATCGGATGTTTTTGCAATAATGGTTACTTCATCAATCTTACTGATTAGTGTAACTGTTGTATTTGCTTCACCTAATGATTGGTCAAATAACAAAAATGTTGTTTTTTTTTTTTGATAGGAAAAATATTGTACTTTTTGGTAAATCATTATGGATTGGATTAGTCTTTTTGGTGGGTATCCTTAATTCTCTCATCTCTTGAACCTATTTGTTTAGATCCAAAAATGAAATGACCCCTTCCTATTTCTTTCATTTTCAGTTTGTGAGACACGTTAAAATGAAATATAAGCCCCCCAAAATGCAAATAAAGAAGAAAAAAAAAATGAAAGGGAGGGGTCAAACAAACTTCTTATATTTAAATATTTTAAAATGAAAATAAAAAATATTAATTAAATAATTTTATTATAATATTAATTTATATTTATAATATATTATTATTTATAAATTTTATATAATATTTATAATACTATTTTGATAATAATATTTTTTATTTGATAATAACAATATTAATTTTATTATTATTATTATTAAAATTGAATGATTAAAATTTTAAATTTATATATTAAAATTTAATAGTATAGTTATTGTTAACAATTTATAGTATTGATATTAGAAATATTGTATTTCTAGTTGAATAATATTTTAATTGTATGCAATTCAAATCTAATATTATTCTAATTAATATTATTAATAATTCATAAAAATATATAAATTCATTTTTTATTAAATGAAAATAAAATTTTTGAAATTACTCTAAAAAAACAAACGAGTATTTGATCTAACTTTGAACAAATATGACCCATCCATTGTGTATCAAGAACAAGCATATATAGTTGAATAATAAATTTCTCTTTGCCAAGGAGAAGAGGCGGGTTCAATTCCTGCAATATTTAAGGATCCTCAGCATCCGCAATTGGATGGCCAACGAAGCAAAGATCCATCCTCACCTCTTAAGGAATTAATGACAATTTCCGAATCAGGATGGTTGTTATTATTATTATTATTTTTTTTTTTTGGTAAAAAGGATGGTTATTATTATTATTATTTTTTGAGAAAGAATGAGCCATGGTTATTATTTGGATTGTACTTAAAAATAGAAATAAAACTTAAAAAATTTATACTACTATATAGATTAAATATGCTCTAAATAAATTGAAAACATATTATGATAAAATGAGCCATGGGATCCTCTCCACTTTAAATCCAGTCCATTTAGTCAATTTTGAGGTTGATATTTTTTTTTTTTACAAATCTAAAGGTGTACATTTTTTTTTTTTGATAAATCTAGAGGTGTACATACTACCACATCTTTTAAAAGTTTAAATGATGTAGTAGTCTATATATTGTAAGATCTAGAAAATAAAATCTAAACTATTAAATGGATGAAATAGATAAGGTTCGGAATGGAGATGACCCTTTTCCGTTAGGTTCTCAATTTTTTTCTTTTGAGAAACCGCCCCAAGAAGATGGGGGGGGTGGGTTCTCAATTAATCATTGAAAGATCAATGGATAAAGGGTAGGATGAACCATGGTGGCAAGTGGCAAGTGATGAAGGTGTGGAATATGGGAAAGGAACCTAGATTTTGTCGTTACTGACTGTGTGAATCATCAAAGACTGCCATTGTCAGCTGGCCATTTTATCTTCAATACATTTTCAGCTCAGCTGACTCCTCGAAAAACAAGCTATAATAAAGTATATAATATAAGAGGAAGAAGACATGCCACCCGGTATCCACAGACACGACTACATCAACTAACTAAAAGAACAAAAAAACAAAAAAACAACCTCCATCATAAATACCCTTCTACCAAAGAACTCAGAATCGCATTTTGCACCATACTCTAGACCGTCAAGGGCAGCATAAGGGCATAAGGCATGGATTGAAACTAGCAACACCTCAATATTGCCGTTCCATACTGGAGATTTAAAATATATACAAGAAAACATATGATACCGAAACCCAGCTAGCTGGTTATGACATCAAAGTGAAATTCTTAAACAATTGAATAAGACAAAAGACCAAGCAGCAAATTCTATATGAAATGAACCCGTTTAATCTTACAGTGCCACATCATTTGAAATGGAGAGGACCCTATTCTCCAAGGTGAAGCATTTCCAGATATGGAACTGAATTATCTAAAAGTGTATCTAATATCACGTCATTTGAAATGGAGAGGGCCCTGGTTTCCAAGGTGGAGCCTTTCCAAGCACGGAACTGAATTATGCTTGTATTATTAGGGAAATCCTTACATGCTTACTAAAACATGTTGACAAATTGAAATTCCTATCCCACACTAACATTTAAAATAGAAGATACGCAAAAGTAAGACACTAAAACCTAAATGATGAACCATATTACAGCACCAACTGGATCATTCTGCCAACTGCCAAGCAATTGAAAGAGATTAAAAGCTATGTAGTAGTCGATAAAAAGCCCTGCAAACTATTGTCTTTCAGGAAATTAGAATGTATTAATGGTGTGTTAACAGAGAAATCATAATGTGCTCAATGGAAGTATATTAGGCTACTTTTAACTGGTCCTAGCCTAAGCCTTGTAGAGTAGGCACGTTCCTGAGTTCAATTACTTATAATGAGGTATCAAGAGGAATTAGGACACAGAAAACAAGCGTTATTCTTCTTCAGATACTAAATCTGCCCGGGCTGCTAGCAACCAATAAGAGGGCTAAATGTGTTACAGCTCCAATGAGCTATCATATTCTTGACATACTACCATCATTTTCCAAATGAAGGACACAGAAAACAAGCGTTATTCTTCTTCAGATACTAAATCTGCCTGGGCTGCTAGCAACCAATAAGAGGGCTAAATGTGTTACAGCTCCAATGAGCTATCATATTCTTGACAAACTACCCTCATTTTCCAAATGAATTTAACACACATGGCAATGACCTGGGAGCAATCAAACTACTACACAAACATGAAACACTTACAATACTAGATAAATAGCAACAACATCAAATCCTTATTGCAAATCAGTAATTCATAAATAATCCAAATGTTTTACAGCAAAAGATCATTATTTGAGACCACAATCAACCAAACTGTACATATCAAACAAAGTAACATTCAATATAAAAGCTTATTTCCCAATGCATCAAAGTATTTTAAATCTTGAAAAGCTTACTCCGTATAGTGAACAACCACCACCACCACATCACCAATCACCAACACAACCATCATATCTTCTCAACCTTGTCAGCCTTCACCACAGGATTAGCCCTTGCAATCGCGTCCTGTGCCTCGCCCTTGTAATCGAACATGCAATTGTGCTTATCCGAATAGCGATGCATCGAGCAAAACATCAAATCACACCTACACTTGAACCCCATCAGCCCAATGCGTTTCTTACAGAAGTTGCAACGATTTGTGGGATTGGCAGGCCGCTTCTCCTCCACCACCACCGAAGAAGCCCCTTCCTCCTCAACTTGACTCTTATCAATAATATTATCACCATCATCATTCATTTCCTCATCAACCACTTTAACAACAACCTCAGCCTTATCTTTCACTTTCACATTCTGTTCCTCGCACACTTTTTTCTCGACAACTACATTTTCACTTAACAAGAACTGTTTGTAGCATTTGGAGCAAAGATTGTTAGTACTTACACTTCCAAAGAATCCACAATTATTAGCACACATAATCGGTGCGTTCGAGGGCTCGCGGCCCATCTCATCAAGCTTCCTCTTTTGTGATTCTTGCTCCATTATTTGCCAACAAAAACTCACACCCACTATTCCAAAACCCCAAATTCCAATAAATATAAACTTCACGAAGCCTAAAAACCCCAAACTAAGCACAACCCATTTCTCTAAAGTACTCAAAATTTGGAAATTCAATAAATAAAATTATTATTATTATTATTATTATTTTTTTTTTGTTCTTGTTTGACAGATATTCAGATCAGAAATTACCAAAGAGTTCGTTCAGATCACAGAAGATGATGACAACACTGAGTAGTAAAGAGAAGGACTTTGAGGTGGGGAATTTGTTTTTGAGATCTCGATGATACGGACCTGAAATCAACGGCTTTGATTTGCTTGGCACAGGTAGAGAGAGAGAGAGAAACTTTATATTTTAAAAGTTAGGCCATTTATGATTTTTTTTAAGAGAATAAAGTGATGGGAGAGAAATAGTTTTTTTTTTTTTTTGGGCCCTTATTCTTGAAATATATACTTTATAAAGGGATGAGTATAACCCAAAAAAGCAAAAAGCAAAAGAAACTTTTGTCTAATTAACTTTGAGTTTGGATTAGTTTTTTCTTTTTGTATTTTTTAAAAACTTATTTGCTTATATAAAGTTTTTTTTTTAATTTTATTATTATTTAAGTACAAATATATTTTTATACATCAATTTTCAGCAAATATACTTCTTACAAACAGTTAATCTAAAAGCATACTTATTTTTTCACAACAATAAAGTTGTAAACAAAAAACTAAAAAGGTTGTGAAAAACCCTATGTGAAAAAGTGAAGTCTAAATGCTCAACATAACTTTGGATCAAAGATGACCCAATCATAGAAAATCTTGTGACCAAAGAAGCTATGCATAAATTAATCATATAAAAATTATTTTATTTCTATCATTAACAAAATGGGACATCAATCATAATCTTCCTCATATATATATATATACAAAAACTTTGTTTTGGACAGCATTATAGCAGCTGGTTCTACTTTCGGTTTAAAAAATAGAGCTAATTCCCTACTTTGGCACAGAGAGGGAAATGAGTTCATTTTTATTAACTGCTGGCTCCTCCAAAAAGTAAAAAAGGTAGAAGAAAATCATAACAGTTTTTCATAAACTTTTGTTGTGTCTTTTTTGCCAAAGCTGAAAATAACAATAGAATCATACTAACGGGTGTTTTTAGGATAATTGTCAACAAACTATTTTAGAAAAGTTTTAACACAATTTTTATGGAAAATAGAAAAAACTGTTAAAATATTGATTGATTTTTTAAAAAAAAAATTTTAAATTTTTTTTATTAAAATAGTTCACTAATAAATACCCTTAAAGTATCAATTAACTTTTTTCATAATAATAATCAGAAAAAAAGAAAGAAGTGAGATAAAAGAAGTAAGTGAATGAAATCTAAGTGGCATAATGACCACCTATAAGCAGAGACAAAAAGAAATGATGCCTGTTTGCCACCCCGGCCCCGATGCTCCTATTTCCAACTTACTTACTTAGCCCAAAAAGAAATACATTCTTATTTTTATATTCAACTAAAACCCCACCGTAAATGATGCAAGATTATATTCCCTTCGAACGTACATTCCTGACATCATAGCCACGTTAGCTTCACGCAAGCATGAAGTAATATTTAAAAACCCTAATTCAAATAAATTTAGGTAATAATAACCTTGTTTTTTGCTATATTATTGGGACACAACAAAAAATAAGCCAACTAGCGGATCCCTAATACACATTGGTAAGTCTTTGCGAGAATCAGTAATAATTTATTACTTCAATAAGGTGTACTAAAATTGAGAAAAATTGTTGTTTAAGTAGCATTACTTTATAAAAATATCAAATTTTTTATTATCATTATTGATTTGATTTGTTATAATTGATGAATATTAAAAGTTGTGTTAGTAATGAGTTCATGTATATCAAACTGATATTACTCAAATCACATATGCAATTGGGTATGACCATGTAAAATTCAATCTTTTTCTCTTTTTTTTTCCTCTTCCACCACATCCCCTCTTTCAAGTGGAAAAAATTCACATTTGGCAGGAGTGAGACTGGTTATAGGCAATGCGTAGAAGAGGTATTTGAATATCTATTGGGATGAGTTTGGCTTTGATGAAATAAAGATGAGAGAAAAATGGGAGGGGTAGGCATGAGAGAGAGAGAGAGAGAGAGAGAGAGAGAGAGAGAGAGAGAGAGAGAGAGAGAGAGAGAGAGAGAGAGAGAGAGAGAGAGAGAGAGAGAGAGAGAGAGAGAGAGAGAGAGA